>NC_089817.1:28723823-28938823 GCF_029633855.1 Hoplias malabaricus
TGGGAACAGCTAACCCACTAAGGGCTGCTAGTTCCTGGTATTGGAAGAATAAAGGGCTCAGTTTTGGATGCACGAGGGGGCAAACGCTGACAGTGAAAAGGGGAGGGAATAGTCGTGCTGAGCTGGAGGAATGGAGGGCTCTTAGTTTCTCATTTAGAAGGTGTTGGCTGGGTTTTGTGGTGGAGAAGTATGCTGATTAATTCGTCTCGGAGCATAAGTGTATAAGAGCAACTTCAATAAATGTTCCACTGCTTCATAGCCCAATGCTGAGGGTCTTTTTACCCAGCTCATGTACAGCTGCCCCTCTGAAACCCTTTATATTAGTTCTTAAAACTGACAGTCGTGACGTATATGTATTGGCCCTGTTGTGATTGGAGGGAGGGCTGATTTCTCTGAGTGAGCTTTGACTCAGCAGAAAGAGAGATACTGCTGCTGCAGCTCTTTTTAAAGCCCCAGAGTTCATTTACAGAGCAGATCTTCTTATCAAAGCAGAATATGCCTTTAACCAAGTTTACACTCCTCGTTCTGAAAAATAAATAAATAAATTCAGTACTGAGGAAGAGTGTGAGTGTTACTTTAATATCTGTATCACAATGTCTTATCATATATTGTTACTTGTTTATGTCATTTCCAGCCAAAGGAAACCTATGGGTCAAATAAAAAAAAAGGCATTATACATTTTGGGGGCTTGCTCTAACGGTTAGGGGACCAGGCTTGGTACTGGAAGGTTGCCGGTTTAATCCATGGCTCGAGTGCCCTTGAGCAAGGCACTTAACCCCCAAAAATTCCCTGTGTGTGTGTTCACAGCTCCTAGTGCACTAGAGTGTGTTCACTGCCACAGATGGGTTCAGTAGACACGTTTCATTGTACTTGGTACAGTGACACATAAGTGCACATTATTCATTCATTCATTCATTCATTATCTGTAACCACTTATTCAGGGTCGCGGTGGGTCCAGAGCCTACCTGGAATCATTGGGCGCAAGGCGTTAATACACCCTGGAGGGGGCGCCAGTCCTTCACAGGGCAACACACACTCACACATTCACTCACACACACTTTTGAGTCGCCAATCCACCTACCAACGTATGTTTTTGGACTGTGGGAGGAAACCGGAGCACCCGGAGGAAACCCACGCAGACAGGGAGAACACACCACACTTCTCACAGACAGTCACCTGGAGGATACCCACGCAGACACAGAGAGAACACACCACACTCCTCACAGACAGTAACCCAGAGGATACCCACGCAGACACAGGGAGAACACACCACACTCCTCACAGACAGTCACCCAGAGGATACCTACGCGGACACAGGGAGAACACACCACACTCCTCACAGACAGTCACCCAGAGGAAACCCACGAAGACACAGGGAGAACACACCACACTCCTCACAGACAGTCACCCGGAGGAAACCCACGCAGACACAGGGAGAACACACCACACTCCTCACAGACAGTCACCCGGAGCGGGACTCAAACCCACAACCTCCAGGCCCCTGGAGCTGTGTGACTGCAACACTACCTGCTGCGCCACCATGCCGCCCTAAGTGCACATTATTATAAATCATAATTTGGGGATAAAGTGTACTTTTAAACAAGAACACCATCATTGGAAGCTGAGAGACAGCTGACCCACTCCTAACATGTCAGCTCCACACACTAACCTTAGCTGTTTTTTAAAGTTTGGCTGATAGATAGTGTAAGAATCTCAGCTGATTTGAATCAGTATACAGTGATGCAAGTGTGACCATTTTTGTAGACATTATGTTTAAGAAGAATCCTGTACTGTCAGATGACTGTGCGACTCGATAAACCTGTAGATCAGATGTCTAGGGGATCTTCACAACATGTCCTTCACTAAGAAATGTACTTTATAATTGAGTTGGCAAAAACACATTATTCCACTGCCTACTCAAGCTTTTAACAAGGATCGTAGTTCCTGCTTCTTTAAGTACTGTTTTGGCAGTATGCTCCGCTTTCTCTAATGTGTTATGCAGACCTAGATTCACTGCCAGGGCAACTTTACACTCCACCCAGAGGAAAATATAATTTGCTTTGATGGCTCAGGAGATAAAATGATGATTCCCTTAGGAGAAATAGTGTCAGACAAATAGGAATCTTGGATGAAAAAATCTTGAGTTTATTTAGAGATTCTCGTCTTTAGCTCAGCTTTTCAGGAAATCCCTTTCTTGATACTTTCTTGATACTAAAGGACATCCACATTGTCAAGGTCCTTCAGCTGTTTGTGTGCCATTGTACAGACCTAGCCCTCAAAACTCTAAGAGGTATTTAAATACCTAGTTACTAAATCGTTACAAGCAGCAAGCCGAGTTGAAGTAAATAAAGCTAACACATGAAGAGCATAAGAACAGGGCGTATGCTACACTCTAGCCACAGGGTTCAGTTCCTGTCATATTGGTATTAAGCACACTGGTAAGGTCATGCTTCTATATTTTTTAAGCATTTCTAAATATAGCTTGCTCTGATAAAGCACTGACTAAGTTAAAGGGCCCATACTGTAGAAGAATAATGAATTTTCATTTTATTGCAATAGCATACTGATGATTTAGGCTATGTGAAGATTCACATACAGTAAAGTCCCCCATTCAAATCTGGAAATCCTGATGTGAATACATTGCCTCTGTGACATCACAATACCAACACACTGTTACTTGTATCTGCTAATTCAATATTTTCAAAATTAATATATATATATTGTGTTTACATTTCCATCCCTGTAAAACACTGTATTGCCTAACAAGTACGCATCAGCACTTTCAGACTTCATATCTTGAATACAGAACTAACATTTTTGTTATTAACGGCAGTGTACCACATGCGGATGGACAGTGGCAGGGCTGAGTGATACTGCCCCCTGGTGGACTTGGAGGATGTAAACTGTTAATCCATTATGTAGGAGGAAAAGTTTATCCTGCACTGACATTAATTGGGCTGGTATTTATTTCTCATCTCATCGCGGTTGGTATTTATTTAAATAAATATCAATGGAAAAATAATCTCCATTTGTTTAATCAGAAAAGAATCCTAATTATCCATGATTTGTTGATTTCATTGTCATTTAGGTTCAGATTTTGGTAGTGGGTAATGGAAACCTTATGGCTTCTTAAGTCCTAACCAATAGGACATTGCACTTTGTTGAATCTACAAAGACATCATAGAAGAAGACAAAAATGTATGGTCATTGTACGACATTTGGTTTTAACCAAAAGCCATAAAGATATGTTTAAATTCAACCAACCAGCTGGTTATTTTAAACAGACATATCCACATTTTCAGGACATTTTGTCTTTTGGTTTTCTTAAGTGACAAAATTTCAAGTATTTCTCCAAAGATAGGGGCTCTCTGAGGGAAAGGATGTTCACAATTAGCCTGAAAATTTCAGTCTAGGTCAAGCCTGTCCAATGGGAAAAGAGCTGGTGAACATTTCTAAAGGACAATTCTCAATGTTGTGCTTATCTTTGCTTGCTAAACTGATAAATTCCATTTGTGCATAAATCACCAGGATTATAAATCTGTTGGTGAAATCATCAAGGAACATCAGTTTTTGAGTTGGATGGATGTATAAAACGGTGAATACTGGTGAGCAGGTGCAAAATCTAAAGCATTTAATATCCAAAAACATATTCCAACAAGCAAATATGAATGAATAAATACAGTCAATATGTGATTAAGGGGAACTGGAAAGTCACTGATTTGAAAGTTTACCAAATTATAGAATGGCCCTTTGGCGAAATATTGACGTAAATATGGATCAATTCAACCTTTATCAATCTCTGGGGGGTTATCAGCAGCTACAAATATGGATATATCCATAATATATGTTTATAATCCATATTTTTTTTAGAAGAAATATGAACATTAATGTGTATATCAGGCTCGTTTGTTTACATTAGCGTTGATTAACGCCGGGGAAAGCTTGTGGGCCTCGCAGGCGCTGTGCATTGTGGGAGTCATTGGTCCTCCTCCTCCCGTTCACTGTAGAAATGTCTGCCTCGGCGGCAGCGGCGGCGTTTTCCCCCGGATTGTGTCCCAATTTCGCCGTTATCTGCTCGTTTTTAGAGCGCTACGGGCCTCTCCTGGATCTGCCGGAGCTTACATTCCCACAGCTGGAGCGATATCTGGAGGATACGGGCACAGGTTTGACTTCTTTCGCGCTCACCGTTGTGTTATTGTGCCCATTCGCCCAGCTCCTGATTCGAATTCCCCGTTCCACCTTAAATGTAGTAGCAGTTACATTCTGGCGCCCGCGATGCCAGAATGTATCTGCTACTACGTTTAAGGTGGAACAGAGAATTCGAGTAGGAAGCCTAACTTCTAAGCTTCGCACGTTTATTGTGTATTTCAGAATCGATACAGATGCACAGGTGATGCGTTTCTCATGCATTTTGACGCTTTATGGTATTTTTGTCGATTAATATTTACATCGTTTTAAGATGGAACGACGAACAAGACACCAACTTCAAACCTCGCATGTTATTGTGTGCTTCTGCACGTTTTAAAATCGACACAAATGCTCATGAACTATCATCCGTAGGCTTCAGAAAAGACCAGAACTCGAAGTCGCCTGCGCTTTTCGACGCTTTCTGGCTTGCTGTATGTCCTGGATTCGTCGTCTCTCGGTGCATTTGCACAGGGTTGGATTTAACGTTATTCTCGTGGCTGTCTTTATCTGCTTTGCACTTAATTTCTTGACGAGAAAAAAAGATGAAAAAAACAGCTAGTTTTCGTTATGAGACTCAGAGAAGGCTCACGGGCGGCACTTAACCTCGGAAACAGGGTTTTAAAGCAAACAGTGCGTCACAGAACAGAAAGGAGCTCTGTTTATTTGCAGTTGAATAATAATAATTTTGGCAGTGGAGTGGGTCGCTAACAGCGGCGCGCAAGCGCAGTGCGGTGTGTTGGGCGCTTTTGTAGCTCAGCCGCCAGGACAGTGCTGTTAAAGGGGCACTCCTCCAAGTTTTAAAAAATTCCCAAATTCACGCTATATTTCTGCAACTTTTAGTCGCTGAGCAGTCAAGAACAATCTTATGTCAAGTGGTAGATGATTGTAGCCATGCCTGGTGTGTTTTTAAACGTCTACGATATAGTCATTTCTATACTGTGCATTTTAATATTCATTTATAACAGTGATAATTGTCTGAAGTCTTTAAAAGGTTAGTATCAAAATGATCAGAACAATGATGTGTGAGTCACTGCAGCTTTGTCAGATATTTTCTTGCGGTTTATGGAGGTAGATTAACATTTGACAGATGTTTAAATTTGGAAATATTCATTCATCAATATTTAATGACATATTTATTGTACTGTGTAAAGGTTTTATTTATGTGGGATATTTGTAAATATTTTTTTTATATTCAAATCTCAATGTTGGGATTTTCTTTAACTATGTTTTTGCTAAGATTCCATTGCTATTTAAAGGGGTATAATTGCATTGCCATGTTGTTGTATTATGTCATAATGTTATCATTATATCAGTGGTCTTAATATGACAGCAGTAACTTTTTATTGCAATTATTTCTGGGACAATGTATCAACCACAAACAAACAAAAAAATGATTGTGACAGGCCTAGATATCAGACTGGATTTAATATAGGCTGATATTAAGGGTTTCCCTGTATTTGTGGTATTGTTAAATATAAATGTGGTATTGTATCCTCTCTGAATTTGGGCCTCAGCCTAGTTTTCCACAGTTGTAGTACATTTATAGTGGCTTTAATTGTGGTTCTGTAGTCATTCTGTTTTAATACTCCTGCATCTCTTTTCCAATGCAGTACCTAAGTTGTTGGTAGACCTCCACGTGAAGTTACTGAGGAAAATAGGCAAGTCTGTTTCTGCAGATAGGTGGGAGAAGTACCTAGTGAAGGTAAACATGATCTTATTACCTTTCAGTTAAAAAATAATGGTGTTTTCTCTTCTGAATAAATGCCTAGATGTGAATCTAAGAATAAACTTCTTATAGGATGTTCAGTTACAGTTACACACAATAGGAATAGATCTAACAGTACGGCATATAATTTAATAGAATAAAAACATACATATATCACATTATTGTATTATGAACATAGATATGTCAGGAGTTCAACACAACCTGGGCATGGGAGCTGGAGAAGAAGGGCTATCGGGAGTTGACAGTGGAGTGCAAAACGGGAATTCTCAAGGTGAGAATGATTACAGTTAGTCGTGGGGTTTTTAATAGTGTCTGTGATAATAACATCCATAATTTAATGAACAGTTGTGGATTTTGTCACACACATGTTGCTTTATGTAGTGCTTAACAACCCTTACATTTGTAGCTTTATTTAAGAATGACATTTATATATACAATTCAAATTAAAGCTCACTTGAATACTACATTATCATCATCATCAGGAGAATAATAAACAAACAGTTTGAAGTGCAGAGCTGCAGAATTCCTTGTGGATGTAGATTAAATTGATTAAAAAATGAGTATGTAAATAGAAAAAAAGCATATGACAGTTACCAACAGCATTTTCTTCTTTTTCTTTGTGTTTTCTAGTATTTATGCGAATGCCAGTTTGATGACAACGTCAAGTTCAAGACCGCCATCAATGATGAAGACCCCGATAAAATGCGCCTGCAGCCCATTGGCAGGGACAAAGATGGCCTCATGTACTGGTTCCAGCTCGACCAGGAACACAACGTGAGGGTCTATGTGGAGGAGCAGGATGATCTAGATGGTTCATCATGGAAATGCATTGTTAAGTAAGTGTTGTTGTAAACTTCAATCATAGGAGTAAGTGTAATTGTTTAATCTGTAAAAACAGGAACGTTGTGAATACTTGTGATTATTTTAAAATCATTTTCTAAGGGTGTTGTTAATATCTCAGATAAAGCAACAGCTTGTCTCGAGCTGTTATGTTCAGTGTTGGTCCACTGAGTATTACTGAGTAATTTGTGGAAGGCTCCTGTGAGTTCCCTATCATTATATAAAAGAATAAGGCTGTAATTACTCATATTGTTCATGCAGAAATAGAGACGATTTGGCTCAGATCCTCGGGTTACTGAAGACCCATATCGATCCCGCACTGTTAGTCAAGAAAGACCAGGAGGAAGGGTCTTCCACTAACAGCCCAAGCCCAGAAGATGAAGAGAACAAGAAGAAAGATGAAGATGACGATGGTATTGTAAACTGATTCAATGGCTTTCACCTAAACACCATCATTTATGTATCAAACTGCTAGTTTTGTATCAGGTAGCAGCACTGGGGTGCTACAGTTTCATACTTTAAATCCAGCCCAGGGTTTTTCATTCTATATTAGGTAATTGATGTGTAATTTTTCCTAATGCGTTGGCTATAATGATATTAGCTAATTATGGCTGGTCATCTCAATTATGGTGATGCATTCTGGGGCAAAACCTTGCTGCCTGCATTAAAAAGTCTAACGCATTCCACCTGTGAAATGAAAATCGGGCTGCACACAGATTTGTTGAACTGTTTAAATGACATTGTTTATATGACAATGATATACATGAGTCACCATTATATTTGTGTCTGTTAGGAGAGGCTACGAAAGGAAATGATTTGGCTGAAGAGGAGTCAAAAGACACATGTACTGAAAAAGAGAAAGCAGAAACGGTGTCACAAAAGGATACTCTGAAGCTAGAAAGTGCAGAAGGAAATGACATATTGAAAGATAACAAAGACATTAAAGAGGAGGTCAAGAGTCGGTCTGACAAGCCAAAAGGAGCTGATGGAACCCAAGCAATTAAACAGGAACGCATGGACAAAGATGAAGTGCAAAAAACCTCATCAGAACCACAGGCAGAAAAAAGTTGTCATCCACTGCCTTCAGAAGAGTCACAGAAAAAGTCATCAGTGGAAGTACAGAGAGCAATTAAAATCGACCAACAGGCTAAAATCCCTTTAAAAAAGAGGGAGATGAAACTGAGTGAAGATTTTGAGTCCAGTTGTGGAGGCAGTGGGAGCAGCATCATTGTGCGTAACCTGGCTGTTACCACGGTAAAAGAAGAACATGGGGTAAATGGAGATAAACTGAATGGGGACGTCTCCCCTGCCACTGAGATGGACAGCGAAAAGCAGAAAACCTCAGAGAAGCAAAAAGAAAAAATGCAAACTCTTTCTGAGGATCAACAAGCAAATAAACAAGAAGTAAACAATCAGCTTATTCACAAAAAAACAGAGAAAGGTGACAAAGAAGAACAACAGAAAGAAGAGGCTGTGAAGGCAGGTGAGACCCAAACTCCTGTGGCAGAGCTCATGGAAGTTGACAAACCTGAGGAATCTAACATTCAGAAGGAAAGTACTGTCAAAATGGCGGACCAAGAAACCCCAGCAAAGCAAGAATCCTCTTCTCCATCAACTGAAAAGGGGTCTGAGTCTGAAAAGTTGCCAACAGATATGGACACATCTGACGAATCCTCTCATAAAGGTGTTGAGGCAGAGCCTCCAAAACCTGCGTCCAAGACAAAACCAGATGAATCTTGTGCCATGGAGACTACAAACCAATCAGAATCTGAAAGGGAAAAGCCCGTTGTATTAAAGGAGAGTCTGTCAAGTTCTAAGGAACAAAAGGAAAACAATAAAGACCAAGAAATGAAAGATCCTCCTGACCCCAAAAAGGAAGCAAGTGCTCCAGTGCTGGAAGAGGAAAACAATATGCCTAATGAGGTGATTAAATCACCTGCTCCCAAGGAGACTCTGACATCTACATCTTTGGAAAAGGCCCAAGCTTCTACAAGAGAAGTGGGTTCTACTCCTGAAGAGAGTGAAAAATCCAAAATCTGTAATGAGCCGGAGAAAGAGCTTTCTCTCCAGGAGAAAAGTGAGCCCTCTGCTTGTGAAGAAACCAAAACAGACCCTAATGCTGCTGAAAGCACTGCTAAAGGCTCTGCTTCAGTGGAGGATCCGAAAGAATCGGAGTCAGATTCTCATAGAGAGACTGAGAAAAAGCAGATACCTGAAGGGGATAAACTCCCAGCCGTTAAAGAAAATGAAAAAGTTAATGCTTTGACTGAAGAGCAAAGGATAATCCCTGAAAAAGCAGATGTTTCTGAGGAGAAGGAGAAGCCACCTTCCCAGAAAGAAAAATCCACATCTGAATCATCTGACAATACAAAAGTTGGTGATGAGAAAAAGGAGTCTATACCAAGTAAAACTTTGAAATCAGATACGGATGAGGTAACACACAAGACTCTTCCATCAGAAACAGATAAAGACTCCAAAGAAACACGTACAGAAGATACTGGGAAAGAATCATCAGCACAAGAAGTTCAGAAAGAGGCAGCGTGCGCTTCCTCACCTAAAGAATCTAAAATGGAGTCTTGTGAAGAAGGAAGTAAGACTGAACAAATGGATGCTACTTCAGAGGATGCCAAGATTAGTGAAGTATCCCCAGATATTGAGGATAGAGGAGAGAAAACTGGACAAGATCCTTCTGAAGTCACATCAGTGGACTGTGCCGAGTCTCGGACAGAAGGTTGCGAGAAGCAGGATGAGCCGGAAACGTCTGATAAAGACAAGTCTACAGAGAAACGCAAAGTTTCTACAGATGAATCCAAACCAGATGGTAGTTCAAAAGAAGGAAAGAAAGAAGAGAAAATTGTTTCTGAAAAGACCAGCACTACTAATGATGTTCCAGAAGAAGAAAAGTCAGAGCAGAATCAAAAGGAGGATAAGAATAATGTAAAGGCAAATAAAGAAGATGGAGAGGATGGCAAGGTACAGCAGCAGGGAATACGTCTGAAAATCAAGGTCCCGGTCTACAGGAGAAAAGCTGAGCTCCAGCGAGAAGAGGGCAAGGGAGAATCCGAGTCGGAGGCTGGTGAAGGAAGGTGCCTGAGGAGGTCACCGAGGATCTGCAGACCAACCGTCAAACTAGTGGAGACCCACGACCGCAAAGTGGAGAAGAAACAGAGCACACCCTTGACGGAGAAAGACAAGGATGAGAGCGAAGAGGAAGAGGAAAATGTCGTACAAAAGAAACCAAGGGAGAAGAAGGTGGACCCAGTAGGCCAGACGAAACCAAAGGTATGTCTACGACTACAATAAGGCTTCTGGTAGAAGTGGGTCAGATCGAAACAGACTGCCCGAATTTGTAGTTTGTTATTGAGGTCATCAACATTTTATCTTAAAACAGTCACTGCTGAGTCTCTGTTAGACACGAATGCCTCTTTTTTAACTACTATAGCAGGGGAGAAGGCGAAGAAGGATGTGCTGGTCCAGCACTCGAACACGGCGTAAAAAGAAAGGGTCAGAAGACGATGAGGATGAGGACGAGAGTTCAAGCGAGGAAGAGGAAATTGAGGAAGATGACAGCGATGAGGATTACAAGGTGCAGACCAGAAAGAGGAGGAGGAACTGCAACAGGGTGAAGAACGGCTCTGATGACTCTACCTCGTGTTCAGAAGAGGAGGTGGTGAACGATGACCCCTGCAAACACTGTGGCCTGCCCAACCATCCTGAGTTGGTGAGTTTCATTTGAATATTAATTCATGAAATATTAGGTGCATTACACACAAGCATTTCTTACTGTGCGTAGTTTTCTTATTTTCTACCCATATACCTTTAATTTTCAGTACAACAGATTCAAAATATGGCTGCCTTTTTGTGGGGGACCCGCTCCATGGAGCATACATTTTTCATAAACATTTCAAAGCATTTTAAAGGCTAAGCACCACTTAATGGACCTCCATGAATATTTCACATTATTTTAGTTACTGACAGATATAAGTATGAATTAAAATGAAAATAGCAGCTTAATTTGCTTTAAAACTGACAATTTTATTAAATTGATGGAAAAACCCGAGCTCGCTACGGAAATTCTTGAACGCGACTGACTGTTATGACAGTATCTAGCTAAATTACCACCATTACTCATGACAATAGCCTAGCAATAAGCTAAACTCAAATGTAGAGGTACCGTTATTCTTGTAAATGTGATCGAAGTCGAACTCGAATTCATCCGACACTATAAACCTCCGTAATGCAGCTACGTAGCCGAGTATAATCTGAGCCACCGAGTTTAGCGAGTCAAGCTAACGTTAACTAACACCAACTAAAACAGGCGAAGTGAGTGTCCTTACCCTGTTTACCTCCATGTTACAGAGGCTCTTGAACACCTTTCGTTGGTGTCCTTACATGCCCATATTGTTGGAAAAGCGCCAGTGAAATGAGCTACAGATAACGGAGTGAGCGGATGGTCCTTTCCAAAGTGCCCGTTTAAAGTGGACAAATTTAGTCCATTTTCTGGATATTTTGGGATCTTTGGGCCATTTGTGCACAGATGTCCCACTGTACATTGAATGATTGCAGCCAAAAACAACACACTTTTTCCTCATTTTGCATTAAATTAAGTGCAGCTTCTAGAGTTGTTGTCCACCATCTACGTCACAGGCAAGACGCCTATTAGAGTTTCCCAACACCGTTGTGGGGGGGGGACGACCAACGGTCTTTTAAACCTTATTCCTTGAATTAGTAAGAAATAACATGTTTTCTGACTATCAATAAACACAAGTTAGGAACTCAAACTCCACTGGATTTATTTGTTTGACACTTTCATAGAGCTGGTGCTTAGCCTTTGATTCCTCATTTTCCTGTGCTGCAGTAAACATGTAAAAACTATAGGTTTGTTACTAGTTGGTGGTATATTTTTATATTACTTCTTGGTATTGGAAAACGTATTTTCATATATAATTTGACCTAGGGTGTCCTTTTTGGATGTAAATTTTCTAATGCCACATGTGCTACCCTTCCAGATTCTGCTGTGTGACTCGTGTGACAGTGGTTATCACACAGCTTGTCTCCGTCCTCCACTTATGATCATCCCAGATGGAGAATGGTTCTGTCCACCTTGCCAGCATGTACGTAATACATTAGATTTGTGCCATTTCTAAACTGTAATGTGACTGTTCCCTGGGGTTTTGTGACTGATTGTTATGGTCTTCTTTCAGAAACTGCTCTGTGACAAGCTGGAAGAACAGTTAGTGAATCTAGACGCAGTGCTAAAAAAGAAGGAACGTGCTGAGAGAAGGTATAAAGTCTGGTATTAGCACCAGAGGCTAATACCAAACCACACCTATTTATGATATAGTCAGTTTGTTTGCATAGAATAGTGTTTGAAGCTGAGATATTTGTTCTGTAATGATTTTAACTAACTTTTAGATTTTCTTCTACATTCCTCAGGAAAGAGCGTCTGGTTTATGTTGGGATCAGCGTTGAAAATATAATCACACCTTCTGTAAGCACTGAATATTAATTCTCCTTATATATATATGTATATATGTGCGTGTGTGTGTATATTTTTTTTAAATAGCAAACTTATCCCTAAACCTGAATTTATTTATTTATTTTATTTAATTTAATGAAAGGCTGAAGTTGAAGAAGAAAAAGTAGAGGAGGATGTGATCAAAGAGAAGAAAGAGGTTAAGAAAGCGAAGAGCTGGGGTCGAAGATCAACAAGAGCACGGAAATGTATAAGCTACAGGTAAGTTTCAATCCATGAAGTTGGGTTATAAATCAAATTTTAACTTGGTTCATTTTGAATTATGTCAGATACCTTGGCTGAAATGTGGTGAATTTTACTAGCAGTTCTTCAACCAATAATGCTACTGCTTTGGTTGCGTTCACCCCAGCAGAGGCAAGACAAGGTTTTATGGCGAGCATAGGCTTTCTCAGAGACATGTGGCCTAATCTCCAAAAGAAGGTGGCAAACTGCCCAGATCTGTTACATCAGCTGATACCTGTATCACTTAGCACTCTGAGCAGAGAGGAGGAGCTGTCCTGTTTACCCAGAGAGCAAGGGAAATTGTGCATCCCCTGGGATTGTACCAGTGATTTCATGATAAAGAGGGGGGGGGGTATTTAAAAATAAAAATTCCCAACTTTTGTTTGTAACATGTGACAGAGAGACTGTGATACAGTCTGAGGCTGTATGGTTATGGTCTGTGATTTTACTGTTGAAGGTGAGTTGGCAGTCTTTCTGACTGCTATGATCCAACAACCGTTCCTAATCACACTGGTTATATGTGAAGATCGTTAAAGTTTATATTTTTTTTTCCCTGTTTTCATTAGGTTTGATGAGTTCGATGAAGCTATCGATGAAGCAATTGAAGAAGATATAAAAGAAGCAGAAGGAGGAGGTGAAGGACATTGTTCGAAAGTTTCCTGTCTTGTCTTTGGTGTTTATTTGTATATTTATTTTTTTCAAAATAACACTCACCTGAAGCCTCACGGTTTTCTAGCTTCACACCGGGGGCCGTGGGAGATGATTTGTTAATTTATATGTCTCTGCCTGCAGGAGCTGGTCGAGGGAAGGACATGGCCAACATCACTGGGCACAGGGGAAAAGACATGTCCGCCATCTTACAGGAAGAAGGAAAGGAGAATGGACGGCCTCAGCGTCCCAGCGCTGGTCAGCGGAGGAAAAAACGGCGACGCCTCAACGACCTGGACAGTGACAGCACTGTGGAGGAAGAGGAGAGTGAGGAAGAGTTCCGCCTCAGTGACAGGTAAAAGCACATAAACAGGGTTTGTCAGTGGTGAAGGACAGGGCTGAAACATGTGTAATCAAGCTGAATAGAATTAGAGTCCAGGTCTTGGGATTTGTTTCAAAAATGTCTCCCACTGAAATGTTTTGTCTAAATCCCACTCTGCAGCAGTGAGGAGGAAGAGTTTGTAGCGTCTGATAACGAGGGGGAGAGCGACGCAGAGGTCAACTCCTTAAACGACAGTGATTTTGGCAGCGATGGTTGTGGTCCCGTCAAGCGCTTCTCTTCCAAACGGACACCGTCGAGGCGGCGAAACATGCGACGTCATCCACGACGCAGACGCAGAGGATGCTCTGACGATGAGGAGCTTGAGGAAACGGATGAGGAGGAGGAGGAAGAAATGGGTAAGGATACAGAATGGGAGAATCCTTGTGTCCTAGCAGAAAACACGACCAACTTCCATGACTAAACATGGAGGTGTGTAAAAATATCCTATCAGATATGTTTTGTTTATTCTTCACTCCACCCTCCCTCAAAAAAATGAAATGGAAGAATGGGTTATGAGTTACATTTATTGTATTTGTTTTTTTTTCTTTTCCTGCCACAGAAAAAAAGAGTATCTTTTACTTAATGTTTGCTTTGACTCGAAGTAAATAACCGGTGCCGCTTGAATTTTGCCAAATACTTTATTTGCTGATTTTATATTTGTATTTATAGAGACAGAAGGCTCCAGTGAGTTCAGTGACAGTGATCTGGACATGCGCAGACGCCGCTCTCATCGCAGTCGAAAGCAGCAGGTCAACTACAGAGAAACCTCAGACTCGGACGGCTCTCAGGTCAGCACCAACAGGGACAAGCAGAAGACCCGCAGACGTCTAACCAGCTCTGAAAGCGACGGTCAGTGTCATCTGCTCTCTGCCTATAGATACATGCTGTTTTGGCATCAATATTATTATTATCATCATTATCTGTAACCGCTTATCCAGCGGTGGGTCCAGAGACTACCTGGAATCATTGGGCGCAAGGAGGGAATACACCCATTCACTCACACACTCGCCTACGGGCACTTTTGAGTCGCCAATCCACCTACCAACGTGGGAGCCGGAGGACCCGGAGGAAACCCACGCAGACACAGGGAGAACACACAACACTCCTCACAGACAGTCACCCGGAGGAAACCCACACAGACACAGGGAGAACACACTACACTCCTCACAGATGGTCACCCGGAGGAAACCCACACAGACACAGAGAGAACACACCACACTCCTCACAGACAGTCACCCGGAGGAAACCCACGCAGACACAGAGAGAACACACCAACTCCTCACAGACAGTCACCCGGAGCGGGAATCGAACCCACAACCTCCAGGTCCCTGGAGCTGTGTGACTGCGACACCTACCTGCTGCGCCACCGTGCCTTATTATTATTATTATTCATCAGAAAAAAATATTTTACTCATTTTGACATTTATATTTTTAACTGTAAACCTTCTTCTGTGTTTATTCTCTCTACAACACTGTACAACACAAGCTTGTCTAAAAAAGCCATATTTAAAGATTCAAACAAGCTTTTAACTAAACATTCGAAGGTGAACTACATCTAAGACACCTTCCACACAGATCTGGATATTTATTCTAAAACCTTTTGTCTGTGTTTTAGACTCGCATCCACTTGGAAATGGTGTTTTAGGTGAGGTGAGGTTTTTAAAAACACTGTCCTAGGTGGATATGTTTGAAAATGCTGTTGTCTATTTTCTCGTGTGTACGAGCTCCTCAGTCCCTAAAAAGTGAATTGCGTAAGTCATAAAATTTATTTGCATAAAAGCAGATAGCACTGGATTTAATTTTCCCACAAATAAATATAAATGATGTTGCATTAGAAATACATAGTGCACTATTAATTAAGATAATTAATTACTAGATTCAGTAATTTCATGCCTTGGGTAGTGCACTACATAAGGATTTTGAAGTGGTTTGGGATTAACACCCCGGTTTCTCTCGTGCTTCGTGTTGTTCCCTCTTTAGGAGGCACTATGACCCCTACTGGACTGGCGCGATAATACAACCGTTTTCATATTCGTCTGAAAATGTTTCTTAAAAATATCCTTAGAATCGAATACTTTTCTCGACCCTTACTCGTATTTTACTGCAAACGTAATAACTGTTTTTTTTTTTTGTTTTTTTTTTGTTCTTGCTGCAGCATCATTCCAGTCTGAGTCTGAGGAGGAGGGTCGGGAGAGTAAGAAGCGGAAGGCTGACTCCTCTGAAGAGGAATCTCGCAAACGGCGCCAGCGTCTGTCCCTGAAGCGCAGGAGAGAGTCTGAGGACGACGAGGATGAGGACTCGGATGAATCAGACGAAGAAGACCGGCCAATTCGCAAGAGGGTGAACCGCATCGATTCTGATGACAGTGAGGAGGAAGAGGAGGAAGAGGAGGAGGAGAAGGAGAAGGAAGAGAAAGAGAAAGAAAAAGAGGAGAAGGCAAAAAAGGGCACAGAGAAGGAGTCGGAGGATGTCCTGGGGAAGGGGGTTAGCTCTATAGACTACAATCTTGGGGAGATTCCTCCCACTAATGGACAGAGCCCTATTAAAGGTCTGGAGGGATTAATCCCAAGACCTGCTGCTCTTGTGGGTCTGAAAAACAGCAGTACCACGCCACCTGTGGCCCTGGCTGCCAATGGCCTGGTCCCCCAGGAGATGGCGCCACAGGACGAAGACGAGGATGACCTCTTAGGGGTCACAGACCTTGTAGACTATGTCTGCAACAGTGAACAGTTGTAAGACAATGAAAATTTATTTTTATTTCTTCCGCTTTTATGGTTAAGTCTTCTGTTTCTCCACCGACTGCACCCCATCCAGCACTCCTCTTTTGTTTCTACTTATTGTTTTATGTTCTCGCGTCATTGCCATGTTACCTACCTTATCCTACGGACATTTTGAGGTGAACCAGCTCTCTGTGTTCTCTTTGGGTGCCAACAAAAAAGGACTGAGGATAATTCTGGGGAAGCAGTCTTCAGTTTCGCCCAGATACTTCTACTCAAAGTGGCCCGAGCTTCAGTGTTGACAGTCATCAACTCGGCAGAGGCGGTGGGAACTGGCTTCTTGTCAGGAGAGCAGCACCTGAACAAAAGATGTAAATAAATTCACCAAACCAAGGTGTAGTTGGTAGGAGATGTCATTTAAGAGACTCCCTAAGATGTTTTTATTTTTAAATTTTTGTGAGTGGAAATAAGAGACAGCCTCTGGTAAAAACATAGAAGTAACCTCCCCACCTCTCTTTTACACTAATCGTGTAGCCATTCCTTCTCTACAAATCAGAAACCTCAAGAAATTCATTGTGGCATATTGTCCTAATTTGTTGAATTGGAAGATCCATGGATTGTTCTCCACATTTTGTTCTTTTTGCTGGAAAATTGGAGAATGTAATAAGGAAAGTTGCAAAGGTACAGAGGGTCAGAAATGCATTCCAGCCAATGTCTGGACATGGTTACCTGCTTTTCTAATTATTATTATTATTATTATTATTATTATTACTGTTATTATTACTCTTTCAGGTTTGTAGTAATGCTCAAAGTGAGTTTCCCCCGGTTCATTCTCTTAAATTGTGATTAACACTGATTAGGTTTGAAACTCCTAGTTGCATTTGCTCGAAGACTACGTCTGTATTTTTTTATGAAAACATAAGCTGGGTTTTGTTAAACTATTTATTCTTTATATTGTCATTTTTAACTAAATGCAACTCAATCATTCACATACTTTGTGTTTAGAGGACGGCTGAGAGATTTGGAGGAAATACGCAGCTGAGATTTTGTTTTCTTTCCTATTTTTCCCCCTAAATTTATCTACGAGGGTTTCATTTTTCCAAAAACATGAGATTATTTGATTTTTAAGATTTAAGGCTTGAACCAGTCAGACCACTAGATCACCAACGTTGTGCTAGTACGGCTATTCCCCAAATTAATGATTTTAATAATGGTGAATAAAGATAAAACTGTAAGCTCTTGTGATTTTGAAAAATTGCACTCTTTTAAAATTGTGATTGAAACATTGAAGACTGAATTCTTGGAGTTACAAAGTAGAAAATATGAAAACAATTCTTAAGGGGAATTCAGAGATTGTTGGAAATGGGTCTTGTGTAGAAACACTTTAAGGAGCTTTTTTTTTTTCCCTAAAATGAATTGTTAAATATCTAAATGCACCTCTTTATTTTATAGTCTAATTTGGACTGTTTCATCCAGTCAAACGTAGTAACGTAAACAAACAAGTGTCCAGAAACAAACATTATTACCGCGGCAGCTCTTGAGTGCATCAAAGGCCAAAATCAAACAGGTGTCGTTGGTGATGTTGGTGTGTGAAAGTTAGATTTTCAGTCTTGAGTTTCTTGTTAACGAGCACATCACACAATAGTGGGTTTGAATGATTTATTATTATTATTTTTTTTAATAGTAGTTCACTGAAGATGGTGAAGGTGTCACAGTTGTATTATGAGTCATTTCATCTCAGTTTAATATAAATGTTTAATTAAAGGGAATTTTCAATATATTTTTTTTTCTTCACAAGACCCATAACACCACCCCTTTTTAAAGGTTTTTTCTATTTTCCTGCATTATAATATATATATATATATATATATATATATATATATATATTGACATTATAACCTGTATTTGTTTTCTCTATACACAGACTATTACTATTTTCCTTTAATATCTGAGAAATATATTTTTCTTGTTAGCGAAATATAACATGTCCAACAATCCTACTGTTATGATCCTTTGCCAGGGTGTAATCCCCCCCCTTGCTGTGGTATTAAACATGTCTAACACTATGTTGACTACCTTGCAATTAAAGCCTTCCTTGTTTTCAGCACAGAACACATGATTCTGTCGATGTTATCAATAAAGGACTATTTTTTTTTGTTGTTAGCATATTTCCAGCAGTTGTGGGATGATGATGATGAAATGGGAGTTGATGGCTACTTGGGAGGGAAGAAACAAATAAGGAATTTATCTTTGTGTGTACTATATCTGTAGTTTTGCTGTAACATAGTTAGAAGCATTTTTAAAATCAGTCAAACTATATATATTTAGCAGTCCTTTATGATTGCAACTGTTTATAATTTTTTTTTTTTTTTTTTGGGGGGGCAGTATGTTGTGATACTCTCACAACTTTTGTACAATCCTTAAGTGTCTAAAGTGAGTCATGGCATGTTTGTTCTGTCTGATTTTTTTTGTTGAGGTTGGATACATTTGGTGGGGATGTGCGCCACAAAGATGGAAGCTCTATTAAAGAATTCCTCCCATTGTTCAGACCTGCTGCATAAATTAATGGTTAAAATGTAAATGAAGTTAGAGGTGTGCAATTTCAAAATGATTAAATGAACTGTTTAAAATGATACTTCAGATTCTTTGCGGAGGTGATAGGAACCGTTTTAACATTATATTTTATTATATAGCCATTTATCATCCAAAATCTCCTGTGAACATTTTAAGTACGTTGTCATTGTCCAATGAAAAAACATGTATCGGCCAAAATAGTAACTTTACAGAAGCAGGAAACCTTAACCTTAATTGGAAGTCAGTGTAAAAAGATTTTTAATTTTAGAGCGTTTCTAGTGGACAGTTGCTGTGTTTGAATGATGTAGTAAACTCAAAATATCAATTACATGGTTTTAATTGGACAGAGACGATAAGTAATACTTATAATGGTACAATGCATTGTGTGTGACTCCTAATTGTACATTTTTGGGCGAAATGTAATTTTAAAACTATTGTAAATGAATGCCATTTGTAACGGTTGTAGGGGAACTCTTCAGATGTCTAGATCCTTTTACTGTCGCCCTGAAAAACTCAACGTTTCAGTTAAACATTTCACATTAACCTCTCAGTTATTTATTTACATCTTAACCATTTCATATTCATGAAGAAATGTTGAGACCTCAGTGGGGCTCCCCTTTAAGGCGTATTGAGTCAGCTTCCTAATCCACAAATCCTGTGGCAAATACCTCTGGTGAGGAGTTTTTCCAGCCCCTTTTGTTTGCATTTTCCACCAGTGGTTTGGTGTGTTTCACTGCTTGCTGAACATTGTATATATGTAATCTGTTCCTGGAGGGAATTAGGATCTGGAGCTTTACCAGCTGGGCTCTGTGGGATGATGGGATTGTGACGGCATCGATTTGAGAGTTTTTGTAAAATGTGTTGTAAAATAATGTCTGCTTGGCATGCACATCTCTCCTAATCAAATTTGTATTTTTGTTTCTAAATGATAGTGATTAACATCGAAATTTCACATGGCCGCTGAGGAAGGACACAGCCTCTATCCTTGGTTTGTGGCCTCCGGACAGTATTTGGATACTAATAAAGTATAAAGCCCTGTCTTTTCAGTTCAATCTAAAATCCCCCTGTAATTCCCATTACAACTTAAGACCAGATTGTCTTTCCCAAGGTTAAAATGATGTGATCTGAACTTAGTCACGATCCAATCTTGGAAATTCAGAAGTTAGTGCCAATAAATTGTGTAGTGGATTGGGTTTGTATTGGGACGCGTGCAGATGGAGTCTGGTCTGGGCATTAGCTTCTAGAAATGTTTTCTGTCTTTGTTCTTTTTTTGTTAACTGTATTGTAATTTCTTTCATATAAATACAATCTTGTACATTTTGTCATAATAAAAGGGTATTGCACCTATATCTGTGACTGGTTATAATACACTCAGATTACCTGACACTGGGAGCTACCAATTACAGGAGTCTGGAGAAAGACCACCCGTAGTGTAGGTTCAGGTCTAGACATACCGTTATTATTAGAGCTGCATTAACTATTCAGTGATAACTTGGCTCCGCAGGCTCTTCTTTTCTCCTTTTCCTACCTCACAATGTGTGTGGCCATTTTGTTTTGTTGTAAAGCAGCTTTGGGGTTGTAAATAAAATTATGACTTATTATTATTGCAGTGGATGGTGGGGGATTTTTAAACTCTATATTGAACAGTTAGAAATTTTAAATAGACACAGGAATCTTTGTCATTATGAGAAATATCATACTCACTATGATTTACCAAATGAAGATCTGCATATTCTCCAATTAGCAATAACATTTATAACGTCTCATTTCTACAACGTCTTTATCTCCATATGTGCACTTATACATTTACAGACACACTTTATATATATATATATATATATATATATATAGATAGATAGATAGATAGATAGATAGATATAGATAGCATTAGCATGTTGCTAACTTGAAGTAAAAACAGAACTGACTTCTGTTGGAAACAGCTCAGTTCAGTAATTTATTGAATTCTCCGCCCTCAGAAGCCTACCCTTTCATTCTCTCTCTCTCTCTCACACACACACGTTACTAGCCTCACAGAGGAGAAACATCCTCCTCAGTTTCTGATTCCCCCATTAAGCAAATTTTAAACCCTTTAAAAATAGCAATTTAAACGCGGCGAGGTTTGCGTTTAGAGAAAAGCCCGCAACCTGACAGGCTTTTTAACGATATACTGTAGGAATTTTAGGGAAAATGGTGGTTCTCCAAACCGTGTCGCCTCCAAACGAAGGAGTGAGACACGAGCAGGCCGAAACCACCGCGGTTCTGGACGGAAAAGGGCTCGGTTCGGGAACTCTCTTTGTGGCGGAGTCGTGAGTATGACCAACGCTTTCTGTGCGTTTCGGTGGGCTTTACACGGGCTTAAAGGGAAACTCTGTATTAATTTAATCTTTTCCACGTAAACTAATCTTTCAGATGTAAGCAAAGACACGTGGACAGTTTTCTTGTGAACTGTTAATGTTCCTGAGAAATGTACCAAATCTGAATGGCTCACAGTAGCAGTGATAGGAACCAGACATCTCAGACCTGTTAAAGCTGCCACAGTTGTCTAAGACTAAAGTGTGAGGTACTTTTTTTGACAACCTCTGTTGTGAGGCAGTCTATTTGACCAGTTATTAACACTAAGACACATGTATGTCTAATAGGGGGTATTTCGCAGCAGGATATCTCAGTTGAGCTAGATAATTTAAGTATTAAACGAGAGCTGACCCATATTCTTCAGCCGGACTGAGGTTATCTGGTGAATCCTGCTTTGTGAAGTATCACGATTCCCACCACCGAGCCCTGATTACTATCACAAATACAAGTCTACGTTTCTCTACAAACTGTTTTGTCTTGTTTCCAGTCGTGTGTCATGGTTTGATGGGTCCGGAGTGGGATTTTCTTTGGAATATCCGTCCATCAGCCTCCACGCCATCTCCCGAGACCTCAGCACATACCCTGAGGAGCACCTGTATGTGATGGTCAATTCTAAGCAGAAAGGTATTAGTACTGTTTTCACCTGGAATAAGACTTCCTGTAGCTAATCACCACCGATTTTTACTCTACGGTTCTACTGTTAAATCATTTTGACGTTAATAAATTGAAGTTTATTATGTTTACAATTTAAGGTCCAAACACTTGGTGACAGTTATATCAGTGATTTATTTATTTATTTTTAATTCTGAATAGTTGTGGCAATCCCTCGTTAATTTTGAAATAATTTTCTAGTGTCTAGCTGCTAGAAGAAATGCATTTCCCCTGGACTCCAGCCGAAACGCATACCCAGGTTTGGTGTGTGTGGTACTGCTGAACATAGCTTTCCTTTTCCATGCTTCACCCTTTAATCTGACAGATTTAGTTGAAGATTTAGGCCTTTCCTGTGTTCTATTAGACAAAGCCAGCTGTCGTGTGGGAAAACACTGTTTTGTGCCCAGATGCTTGTCTTGCCGCTCTTTAGGGACCACCATTAAAAAAAAAAAGACTGGCCTTTCTTAAGTAGGCAGTGCTTTGGCAACAGAGCGCTTGGCTGCGTTTATACACACCTCAAAGGCCAGCTTTTTTTTTTCATTTTAAAGTTCCTGAGAAATCTAGTGTTTAAAGTTTTTCCCCTGTGAAAAGAAGTTTATGTATTGGTTGGTAATAACTAGCTTTATGTGTCATTATTAAAAAGTACATTTCAGTAAGAACGCTTCATTTAGCCACTGTCAGAACAAAGCTTTCAACTGGGGACATAAACTGGGTCACAATGGAGGTTTTTGAGGATACAAGATTTAAGGGTTGGTTTAGGATAAGTCTGTGGCAGTCTGTGTCCAGCTCCTTGAGCGCTAGAACATGTGATCCATCTCAAAACATGGTTAATTCAGTCAAAATTGCAGCGGTGGATCAATGTGACATGGTCTGTTTCATTCTAAGGAGATTCTAAAGATGATGAGCAGAAGGGCAAGGATGAAGATGACAGCAGCGATGATGATGATGACGACGACGACGACGATGATGATGACTCCATAAGCCTCGTCACAGAGATTCGTTTTGTACCGAATGATAAAGGCTCATGTGAGTGATATGTGTAATATGTAACTGAAAGAGAAAGCAATGTTTAATATTGTCCGGTTACATGAGATCCAGATCACTGTACACTTTGCCACGCTGCATCATCCTGTTTACAGTGTGTTTCAGCCTAGCGTAATTGTGCTGTGTCTGGTTGTTGTTGAGATATGGATCTGTTGGGAATAGCTCAGGCTTCACTTGCATTTGTGGATGCAGTACATGCTGTACTTATTGACGAGACTTAATCAGAGTGTTTCTGAATGAATGCATACGTCAGAGGTTTTCAGTGTAGTGACATCTGAGAGATGGAAGGTCATGAGCATTCAGGTGGCATTTTCAGTCTTGCTATTGCCATAGCCACACTCCTCACAGGCAGTCACCCGGAGGAAACCCACACAGACACGGAGAACACACCACACTCCTCACAGACAGTCAACCGGAGGAAACCCACGCAGACACAGGGAGAACACACCACACTCCTCACAGACAGTCACCCGGAGGAAACCCACGCAGACACAGGGAGAACACACCACACTCCTCACAGACAGTCACCCGGAGGAAACCCACGCAGACACAGGGAGAACACACCACACTCCTCACAGACAGTCACCCGGAGGAAACCCACGCAGACACAGGGAGAACACACCACACTCCTCACAGACAGTCACCCGGAGGAAACCCACGCAGACACAGGGAGAACACACCACACTCCTCACAGACAGTCACCCGGAGGAAACCCACGCAGACACAGGGAGAACACACCACACTCCTCACAGACAGTCACCCGGAGGAAACCCATGCAGACAAAGGGAGGTCATTGCAAGAATATTCTGACACGAGGCCCATTGTACTTAAACTGCTGGTACATACACTGATGCATTATGACAGGATTTGGCCCATCCTTGCTCCTAAAGTGCTAGGCCTTTTCTGGAAACAATAACATCCCTGCTTTCTGCTTTTATTTCCTTGTCACCTACTGTTCCAACTTTCTTGAAACTGAGTTTTGTGCCGTCCTTTGTGTCTACATTGCAGTGGAGACGATGTTTACAGCCATGTCTGAGTGTCAAGCTCTCCACCCTGACCCTGAGGACTCGGACTCTGATTTCGACGGGGATGAGTATGACGTGGAGGAGGCAGGTAAGGCTTTGAAGGATGAGCTTCGAGACATTTATCTTCTTGTTACATATGGAGCGAACGGTGTGAATTTGGCAGATCTTGCGGTCACATTTCTCGTGTCCACAGAGCAAGGCCAGATCGATCTGCCCACGTATTACTCCTTTGAAGAGGGCATGTCCCAGCTGACGGTGGAGGGTCAGGCCACGCTGGAGCGGCCGGAGGGGAAACTGCCTCAGACCACAGCCCCGCAGCGCTGTATGGCAGGAGTCAGGACCGAGGACACAGCAGCTTCTATGAATGGTAAATCTCTACCACTGTCAGCACTTATAAAACCCTTATTTTGAAAACGATACATTTCAAAATAAGCCGAACAGTCGGACATTTTGAGATGTCTCTGGATTCTTTGGCTTTACTTGCGCTGTTCATTGGTTTTATTTGGAAACTGGAGATTAGACAAAGGTTTGATTATTTATTTATTTATTTATTTTGAATGACAGAGCTAAAATGAAAATGATTTTTTTCATGTAAAATATTCCTTTCATTCATAAACTATGTGAATGTTCTCCCTTCACAGATGAGTTGAAAACAAATTTAGAGGCTCTTGGTGTCTCTGGACAGTTTGATGATGCTGATGTTGACCACTGGTAAGCATTCGTGAAACGTTAATGGCGGTGGGGTGTGGAAATTTTGCATAAAATAATTTATAGCATGTTTTATTCATGTATTTATTTTTTAAAACGTTGGCCTCCCTCCAAACATTGTATTTCTCCATTTATTTATAAACCCAACCTCAACCTCAACCTCCTCTCCTCTATCGATCTGGGTGGTTAGCATTCTCCTGCAAGCGTGTTGAGCTGTTCATTGTTGTCACCACTTTGAACAGCTGCAGTATGTACTAGCCTTGATCCAACCAGTTTGATAGGGTGAGGGTGATGTGACTGGAGGTACGACCCGGTACAACAACCTGCAAGTACACTCCCAATGAGCATGCTATCAGTGATGACACAGCCGTCTCTATGCGATCGGTACCTAATCAGACTGTGGGGAATCTGTCTCTCTTTTGCAGATGGAACAGAGAGCCTTTTGTTTTCTTTCGCCAGAAGCACTTGAAAAGGAGCTGGACCGGGGCAGTGAGGGACATGCTGGATCGGAACGGAAGCCAAAGCACTGGGAACAAATGTCACAAGACTAAACTATTGCACACTTGATGGCTAACACCCCCCGTGGCCCCCTGTTGGAAGTGATGAGACTGTCATGTTGTGATTTATATGTTTAACTTTTCTATTGACCTTTTGTACTGACCAAGGACAGTTTGTACTAATATGTGCGTTTTGATAATGTAATAAATAAAAATATATACCTTCAGTTTGTATATATCCTGTGCTGTTTGGAGGTTTTTCTCTTTGTGAAGAAAGTTGCTGGTGCCAGTGTCACACAGAGAAGTGTCCTAGTTTTTAGCCACTCCGCTGTTGGTGCTGAGCCGGTGGTCACAGGCTGTTGGGCCCTCTTCCGGACGGCTGAACCCCAACAACCCCCTCCCCCAAACAAAGTAGCCAACGCTGGGAAAGAAACAGGGCTTTGTGTCCTAATGCTTATTGTGTACATTGTGGGGATCTGTCAGTTCTTTTGTTTTGGGACATGGGATAGAGGCACAGATTAATGTTGTTTTTCCACAAACTAATATAAGCTGTAATCTAAAACCTGGCTCCTATTGAATTTGTGTCTGAGTAGATCAATAGTGCGGTCATCTCCACTGGGCACCTACACATAAATTACACAAAACACTGGACAGGTCTTCAGTTCTTTTCCAGGCAAAATAACCATTAAGTTTAAAAGGTTCTGAGAAAACCAGAAGCTAAATTTCTTATTCTTAATATGGCCTTCTTGACAGCTCCAAATCCTTGGGGGCAGCTATGGCCTTAAGATAAGAGAAGCAAGCTTGAGGCCAGAGGTTTGCTGGTTCAATGCCATGACAGACAGAAAAAATGACTTCACACTGAAGTGTCCTAGCTTTTAATCCGTATTTGAATCGCACTCTACATGCACTTTCTTCTTCTTCTTAATAATAACATACTACCATTAAGCACCATATATTCCTGGATTTAATTTCCTAAGAAATGTTTTATTAATGAAGCAATAATTGGTGCTTAATGGAGGTTGGACTGGGAATTAAACAAATGAAAAGTGGCCTATGACTTTAGCTCTATACTGTATTTGAACTCAACTCCTCTCCCTGTTCCTACAGCATGGGCGCCTTGGCCACAGAGTGAAACATTTCTGTTTAATAGCTTAATATCATAAATATTTACAAATACTTTCTTCAGTTGAATGCTTTGGTGGACTTAAAATTGTGAAGTCCAGGGGTGGGGATAGTCTGTGGTGATTTTCCACTGCACAATTTAAAGGATAAAATCTTGAACCACTCATGTCAGCCTGCCCAGGAAACCCAGCTCCACTTTCTGCCGAGATGTTGAGAGTAATTATAGGGTGAAACTGCTGTGAGCTGTGGCTGGAATACTTCTCTCTCCACAGCTGACAAATCCATTCTTATTCCTTTGTACCGTTCTGCGTCTGGTTTGGCTTAAACCAGACATGTCTACCACCAGAAAGTAGCAGATCCAATTGCTTTGTAGTCCCTGAATGGACCAGTTGACCCTCCATACAATGGGATGAATCCACAGTCTGGGATGGAGATGCTGAAAATAAGTTTATCTTGAATCTCAGTTTTACATTGTGAAGAAGACTCACTGGAGAAGATGGCTGATGGCTCCTTGTAGAGTTGTGTTGATGATACAGTTGTGCACTCTGTCACAGTGTGTCAGTCCACGCCCAAAGCTGAGCTTCAGACAGGGGAGCTGAGGAGCCTGGGGTGGAGTTTGTCCGACTTTTGGGCATGGAAGTTAAACCCCCCGTTACTCAGGGGAAAGCAGCCATGGAAGAGAGGGAGGTGATGGGCTGGAAGTGGGATGCAATTTATTTATTTATTTTAGTGAGAGAGGGAGTGGGGTTCATTCATTCATTCATTCATTATCTGTAACCCTTATCCAGTTCAGGGTCGCGGTGGGTCCAGAGCCTACCTGGAATCATTGGGCGCAAGGCGGGAACACACCCTGGAGGGGGCGCCAGTCCTTCAGAGGGCAACACACATTCACTCACACCTACGGACACTTTTGAGTTGCCAATCCACCTACCAACGTGTGTTTTTGGACTGTGGGAGGAAACCCGAGCACCCGGAGGAAACCCACGCAGACACAGGGAGAACACACCACACTCCTCACAGACAGTCACCCGGAGCGGGAATCGAACCCACAACCTCCAGGTCCCTGGAGCTGTGTGACTGCAGGACGGGGGGGGAGGTTAACATTCCATAATCTGAGTGTATGTCTGTCTATATTTGCATTTAGGCTAAAATGGATAGCAGGCGGCACGGTGATGCAGCAGGTAGTGTCGCAGTCACACAGCTCCAGGGGCCTGGAGGTTGTGGGTTCGTTTCCCGCTCTGGGTGACTGTCTGTGAGGAGTGTGGTGTGTTCTCCCTGTGTCTGCGTGGGTTTCCTCCGGGTGACTGTCTGTGAGGTGTGTGGTGTGTTCTCTCTGTGTCTGCGTGGGTTTCCTCCGGGTGACTGTCTGTGAGGAGCGTGGTGTGTTCTCCCTGTGTCTGCGTGGGTTTCCTCCAGGTGACTGTCTGTGAGGAGTGTGGTGTGTTCCCCCTGTGTCTGCGTGGGTTTCCTCCAGGTGACTGTCTGTGAGGAGTGTGGTGTGTTCTCTCTATGTCTGCGTGGGTTTCCTCCAGGTGACTGTCTGTGAGGAGTTGATGTGTTCTCCGTGTCTGCGTGGGTTTCCTCCCGGTGACTGTCTGTGAGGAGTTGGTGTGTTCTCCCTGTGTCCACGTGGGTTTCCTCCGGGTGCTCCGGTTTCCTCCCACAGTCCATAAACACACGTTGGTAGGTGGATTGGTGACTCAAAAGTGTCCGTAGGTGTGAATGTGTGAGTGACTGTGTGAATGTGTGTGTTGCCCTGTGAAGGACTGGTGCCCCCTCCAGGGTGTATTCCTGCCTTTCGCCCAATGATTCCAGGTAGGCTCTGGACACACCGCGACCCTGAACTGGATAAGGGTTACAGATAATGAATGAATGAATGAATGAATAAAATGGATAGCAAAATAAAAGATGCAGTCATGGGTACTGTGCTTTATTTCATTGTTTATTGGTCCATCAATAATTCTAAATGCAATATGAACACATGTTCTGAAATATATTTGAGATATATTTCCCAAAAGATGATTAGAAGACAATCAAATATTCACCGTGTTAAAATAATCAACGGAGCTAAAGATGCAATTCAGACTCAATTATCTAAACTCAGTGTATCTGGGTCTGAATTACGTCTTTAAAAAATCCTGCAGTGCTGTGTTTGTTTGTATGTATTTATTTATTTAAAATACTGTAAACTGTAGACTACATGCAGGCCGGCTAGTTTCCAGTCTCTCCGAAAATGACAAATTGTCCAATTTTACAGCAGACTGTGGATAATACTATATAATGTTATTAAGGCATCATAAACATTTTTGAGTATATATTCAAAATATACAATGATTTTTATGTGGTGCATAACTGCTGAAAATGAGTCAAGTTAATTTGTCCAGCATGTAAAACGTTAAAGAAGGATAATATAAACATTACTCAGTTTAGAGTCACATATCTGAAAGGGCACTTCACAGAACTTACTCACTCATGTTTGGCAAACTACACATTCCCCACAAGGGGGCAGAGTTAAGAGTCAAATGGCTCTTCATGCTTCATAAAAGCAACGTTTCTCATCAGTCACAGGGTGTCTTTGTTTGAATTCTAATGTATCAATCCTCGGAAGACCAAAATTCTACTTCTGGTCCATGTTTTTATTTTTTGGAGTCCTCCCCAGTCAAGTTTTGACCCAGGCTTTTAAATAGCTAGCTTTAAATTTTCCAGGTAAAACACCAGTCACAGACTTCAGGTCCATTAATGTTACAGCTTGGACCCTCTGCAGTTATACATTATCTCTCACTCTCTCTCTCTCACACAAGACAGTTTAACATCAAAATGCTGTACACTGTAAAAAATTTATTGTAAATTTTACAGTAAAATACTGGCAGCGTAGTTCCCAGGCATTTACCGTATTTTTACAGGAACACTACTGTATTTCAAATTTACAGCATATTACTGTAATTGAATAATACAATAATTTACTGTAAATACTGTGATTTACAATAAAATACTGTAGCAGACTTGCTGTAAATTTACAGCATTTTTTTACAGTGTAGTTACAGGCTCCAGTACAAGAACACTGTGCATAAATAATTAAAATATCTCTGTAAATTAAAACAGAATTACTGACAATGCATTTCAACACTGAGGTAAAAGTTCCTTGCTTTTTTTCTCTTGGTCCCTTTATCATTGGATTTTCTTCATGCAGGAATTTCTCTTCAATAAACAAGGAATTATCCTCTCAAATACTGCTATAGCACTGGCCATACCTAGAAAAGGGGATCAACCAACATGTGTTAACACAGTAAACAAAGGTATAAAACTATTATAAATAATGTGGCCTGAGGAGGTAATTTTTCAGATTTTTTATGAAAACAATGTACATTATCACAGCGTGCCCCTGAATTGGATAGGCAGTTACAGACAATCAATAATACAAAGTACAATGTGTTCTCCAGGACGTGGAAGAATATGACCATCAAGGCTGCTATTATCAGTGTCCTGTCCAAATCTCGTTAATGCTGCAAAAGCGTGTTTTGGTGCCAGTCGAATCTTAAGGATTGAGATTATAATCAGGAATCTTTGAATAAAATCTGGAAATTTCTCTTTAAACACAGGTAGTACGCCACAACTTGCCCAAGTCGAGATATTCTGTTCAAGATAACAGAAGGAGTAAAGAAAGTCTTACCTAAAACAGGCCCCAACCAGAAGACAAATGCATACTCCAGAAAACTGTGTCCAGAGCAGGGGAACTGTATTGAAAATGCCAGTGCTGGGTTCATTACTGCCCCAGTGATACTGCCACCTGCAAAGATAAGAGTGCAGAGAACAGCTTAAAGAGGACACATAATACTTATATTATCTACCATTTTATTTTTGTCAGCGGCACGGTGGCGCAGCAGGTAGGTGTCACAGTCACACAGCTCCAGGGGCCTGGAGGTTGTGGGCTTAATTCCTGCTCCGGGTGACTGTCTGTGAGGAGTGTGGTGTGTTCTCCCTGTGTCCGCGTGGGTTTCCTTCGGGTGACTGTCTGTGAGGAGTGTGGTGTGTTCTCTCTGTGTTTGCGTGGGTTTCCTCCGGGTGACTGTCTGTGAGGAGTGTGGTGTGTTCTCTCTGTGTTTGCGTGGGTTTCCTCCGGGTGACTGTCTGTGAGGAGTGTGGTGTGTTCTCCCCGTGTCTGCATGGGTTTCCTCCGGGTGCTCCGGTTTCCTACCACAGCCCAAAATCACACATTGGTAGGTGGATTGGCGACTCAAAATTGTCTGTAGGTTTGAGTGTGCGTGTGTGTCTGTTTATTTTTTTTCCTTTAAGGTTCGTTTTCAGGGTTTCTGAGGTTTTACAAACAAAAGCACTGTCTTTTAATTTTGTCCAATTTCTCTTGAGAAGCCATCAGTAATTCACTAAGATTGGGAGGTTTTTCAACTGAGCTTCTCCTTTCTGTAGGTTATTTTGGCTTTAAGTTTGGGGCTGGTGTTTTAAAAAATATATATTTTTTAATGTCTCTCATACATCCTGAAACAACTTCCTTCAAGTCTTTTTGATCATGCGTAATGCCTTAGAACCCTTGGTAAAGTAAGAGTCACATATCATGACACAACCACCCCCATTCTTCACTGTTGTATGATGATCTGGAATAGATAAGAATCTTATTTCTGCAAAGATCACAGGCTGAATTACTAATTAATACCAAAGAGTTCTAGTTTAGTTCCTTCTGAGAACGTGGTATCAAAATGGATACATTCATTCTCCCATCTTCTGTAACTGTTTCATCTTTTTAAGGGTTGCGGGGGGTCCGGGTCCTACCCAGAATTCCTCACTCAGTGGTTTTAAGATTCTATTTTCTCTAAATGCTCACATGCCCATTTTTGCATGGAGCGTTTTAAATGGACATCACTGCTTACTGTTCTCTGCATACTTTCAGAAACACTCACTGTGGTGGTACCTTCATATTTGTACCTTTAGTTAGGAAACGGACCTGTACCTTATTCTATTATAACTGTAGTTTTAAAAATTGTGTTCATTTCATACACCCCATTTCATCTCCAGGATTTATATTATGTTCTTCTATTTAGCACAGATCTGTAATGAAATGTTACAAATATTTACCTCTCTTTCTGGAGATGATGGAGAATGTGATGTACACCACTGCTGTACCTTTAAAGGTACATTTACACTGTTTGTACACTGTTAAAAATTGCTGTAAATTTACAGCAAGTCTGCTACAGTATTTTACTGTAAATCACAGTATTTACAGTAAATTATTGTATTATTCAGTTACAGTAATATGCTGCAAATTTGAAATACAGTAGTGTTCCTGTAAAAATACGGTAAATGGCTGAGAACTCTGCTGCCAGTATTTTACTGTAAAATTTACAAGAAAAATTTTACAGTGTACCTATAAAATACCTCTGTCGTACATATTTTTCAGAGTGTAACTGTTGTTGTTGTTGTCCTGATGGCTTCTGTGTTACATTTCATAAAATTACTCATAGGGACACACCTACCCATGAACTTCACTGAACTTTCAAATTGCAGATTATCGAACCATTGTACTGACTGTGATGTCACAGATCTGGATCACAATCACCACGCCAACTCAATCCAGATCTACGAGATGGAGGTCTATCACTACAGAAAGCACAAGTTCACTGCTCTACAACCCAATTCTGAGGGGGGGGCTACACTTGGCATTGGGTTGCTGTCTTTATTCACATAAATACAGTTTTTTTCCCTCTTATTTATGAGTTCAAAGTCAAAAGACCCTGGAAATATGTGAAAACCGCTTTGTCCACCATTGGATACCTGCGTAGACGAGGGCTGTGATTACAGCTGCAATGATGTGGACTCTTAAATGTTCTCCAAATTTGCCAATATTAAGCACTACTGCTTGTATGACGAACACACAGCTCATTTCCACAGCAGCAGCCACTGGGAGAGAGGCGTTTATGGGGCTGGAGCATTTATATCCAACTGATTTGTGGCTGATGTGGAGGTCAGAGAGTCCAAAAGACCACAAACCCAGCGCGGAATAACGCGAAGTCCACGCCGCGCACAACTGGCACACAACCAGCGCCAGAGAGGCCGAGGGTCTCAAAGACCCCCGGTACAGCTGCTCCAGGGCCGAGGAAGGGTTACACAAAGCTCCACGGAAAGTAGAAACGTGGACTACGGTGATTAAATAAATAAAAGTCAGTCCAATGTAAGGCTCTGCTCGTCCGCTCTCTCCCAGCAGCTTCAGCTCCTGTGAGCATGCGCAGAGCTGGAGAGTGGAAAACACCTCAGCTATGTACACATAGTAATCCTTGTTGAAGGCTTTAAAAGATTTAGATATCTGCCTCCCAGCCTCACAAAACAGCACTATTCCCACGAGAACGACCACAGAGACCGCTATGTCCTCCATTTCTGAGGAAAGAAGGGCGTATACTCCTCTTCTTCTGCTTTTAAACCCAACTCGTCCTTCAGCTTTATGTAGAAAAGGTAAATAAAAAAAATGACTCGGATTTTGACCCACACGGAAGTTAGGATCACAGCCTCAACTTTGCATTCCTTGTGAGGTGCACAAAACTAACTCAAGAGGGCGGACAAGACTCGTTTAGTGTTGTTTAATGAACAATTTCCAAAATCGCATACTGTAATGAGAGGACTTTTAATAGTGGTGCACTCTACTGGTTTACAATCTTTTGAATATGACACTGTCGTATTTTGTAGGTCGTTCAGGCCTGACGTTTTAGGTTCTGAAGAAGCTGGGTTCCATTTTGTGGGAGTATGTATACTACTGTGTCCTTGAGATGTATTATGTCGGCATGACAAAAACGGAATGTGCCTTTAAATACAAGTATTACATTTAGTTAACCACTTCCTCAGTTTGATAATGAGTTCATTCATTCATTATCTGAAATAAGGGTGCGGGAGTCCGGAACCCACCTGGAATCAATGGGTCCGAGGCAGACACACGCTGGACAGGGTGGCAGTCCACACGCTTATTCACTCCCAAACTCACATCTGTGGACATTTTCACACACTCACCAGGTCACTCACATCCTTGGACATATTTACACAGCCTTTCCACCTACCAGTGTGTGTTTGGACTGTGGAAGGAAACTGGAGCACCCAGAGGAAACCCACGCAGACACAGCGAGAACACATCACTCTCCTCACAGACAGTCACCCGGAGGAAACCCACGCAGACACAGGGAGAACACACCACACTCCTCACAGACATTCACCCGGAGGAAACCCACGCAGACACAGAGAGAACACACCACACTCCTCACAGACAGTCACCCGGAGGAAACCCACACAGACACAGAGAGAACACACCACACTCCTCACAGACAGTCAACCGGAGGAAACCCACGCAGACACAGGGAGAACACACCACGCTCCACACAGACAGTCACTCGGAGGAAACCCACGCAGACACAGGGAGAACACACCACACTCCTCACTGACAGACCCTGGAGCTGTGTGACTGCGACACTACCTGCTGCGCCACCGTGCCGCTCTTATTGAAATAATGTTACATTACATTTTAAATAGCAAACATTACTTAAAAATACTTACGACAGCAATCCATTGTCATTTCAATTGTAACAATGTAAAGATTAGGGAAAACTTTATTGAAGACAATAAAGGGTTACGTGTTGTGTATGTAAGGTATTTTTATTAGTTATTTATCACATCTGAGACAAAATAATGATATAAAAATATATATGATTTTGTTGTTTCAGCCCTTAAAGTCATCAGAGGCAAATATTCGTTTTAGATTTTACCACAATAACCTTTTAGAAACCCAAGGATATAGGACTTTGTCCTTAGCCGTGTCTAAACAAAGGCTTTTTAATTGAATGAAGACTGCCATGGAGAGCCCCAGTTCCACAGATCACCTTCTAAGTGTTTGACTGTTTTCCTTCCTGTGGCGCTCTTCACGCTGAGATTCTAAACATAAAACTAGCTGTAGATGAATTTTCATTCAGTTAAATGTTAAAATGCAGCACTAAAAGCCAAAACAGATTTAGGACAATATCATTTCTATGGATACGCTTCTTTTGTCTGAACCAAGAATTCAGTGCAGACGTCCAGCATTGTACAGTAATGTCCATGAGGTAGGTTTGAAGTGAAAATCCATGGTTATAAGAGTGAAATGTTATTATGAATATGTTACAAATAGATGCTTGTCCAGTTTCGCACTTACCATCACCTACCATCTTTAAACTGTAGTAGGCCTAGATTCAGCTTTAAGTTTTAATAGAAACTGAAGACTTTTATTCCACAGCTTTGTCTGTAGTTACACTATATACCCAAAAGTTTGTAGACACTCCTTACAAGTGCTATAAGTTATTTGCCCCCAAACAAGATGTACAACCACCTTATTAAAGCAGCGACTATTAGAATGAGCTGATCAGGAGCTGTAGCACATGAGCCTGAGGACTCCAAGCCCAAAGCTGGGTGTCTGGAGGGATATAAAGCCCATAAAAGTGGTGGAGCTCTACTGATGACCTCTGGAATGAGTTGGAGTGGTGTATGACACAAAACTAATCACCCAACATCAGTAACTGCTTTTGTGGCTGCGTGCAAACAAACGCTCACCACTATATTCCAACATACCCCTCCAACATTAGAACGGTCGAGGCTGTTACTGCAGTGAAGTGTGGATTTAACTGCATTTTAATAACGTTCCTTTCAGAAGACACTTTTGGAAATATAGTGCAATTAAACCCTTCTTTGAAAGTATTACCAACTAGAGCCCTATAAGGTCCTTCTGCGTATTATTCTGAGCAGAGCAGATATGTCATGAACATTTCATGTATTCCCAACATCTTCACAGTTGTAGAAAGGTCTTTGACCTTGCGAATGCATAGTGTGAGCTTAAGATCCAAAGGATAATCCCTTTTCGGTTGATTATTAAAGTCTCTCCATTAAAGTGTCTTCACAGCAAAGTATAATGTTCTTTGTTCTTTGGCAAATGATTGGGGTTAATACTATAGTCCACAGTTGTCCAGTATCTGCCTCTGTTCTGTTTAGGACCCTGTGCTGGTCTTCAGCTCTGTGACGGGACACAGAAAGTTTATGGTGGTCACAGGTGGTCTGGAATGGCCGAGAGAACAGAGGCAAGACTGGAAGGACCCATCAGGAACAGAACCTGGAATGAGAGCTCCTCCAGCTGCAGTCACCTGCGAATAGAAAAGTACAAATGAATTAAAACAAAGTGAGTCTCTAGAGTTAATAATTAATGAATTAATTTCCAGGCAAAATAAAATAAAATAATTTCTAAAAAAAAAAACAAATTTGAGCATTAAATGAAGAACAATACAAAACATCAACAACTGATGATAGACTGAATTTTGACTCTATTCCATTTTCCTGCATTTTAATGAAGATTTAATTGAATTTAATTGATTAATTAATTCTAAAGAAGGGCGGCACGGTGGTGCAGCAGGTAGTGCTGGAGGCTCCAGGGTCCTGGAGGTTGTGGGTTCGATTCCTGCTCCAGGTGACTGTCTGTGAGGAGTGTGGTGTGTTCTCCTTGTGTCTGCGTGGGTTTCCTCCGGGTGACTGTCTGTGAGGAGTGTGGTGTGTTCTCCCTGTGTCTGCGTGGGTTTCCTCCGGGTGACTGTCTGTGAGGAGTGTGGTGTGTTCTCCTTGTGTCTGCGTGGGTTTCCTCCGGGTGACTGTCTGTGAGGAGTATGGTGTGTTCTCCCTGTGTCTGTGTGGGTTTCCTCCGGGTGACTGTCTGTGAGGAGTGTGGTGTGTTCTCCCTGTGTCTGCGTGGGTTTCCTCCAGGTGACTGTCTGTGAGGAGTGTGGTGTGTTCTCCCTGTGTCTGTGTGGGTTTCCTCCGGGTGACTGTCTGTGAGGAGTGTGGTGTGTTCTCCCTGTGTCTGCGTGGGTTTCCTCCGGGTGACTGTCTGTGAGGAGTGTGGTGTGTTCTCCCTGTGTCTGCGTGGGTTTCCTCCGGGTGACTGTCTGTGAGGAGTGTGGTGTGTTCTCCCTGTGTCTGCGTGGGTTTCCTCCGGGTGACTGTCTGTGAGGAGTATGGTGTGTTCTCCCTGTGTCTGTGTGGGTTTCCTCCGGGTGACTGTCTGTGAGGAGTGTGGTGTGTTCTCCCTGTGTCTGCGTGGGTTTCCTCCAGGTGACTGTCTGTGAGGAGTGTGGTGTGTTCTCCCTGTGTCTGTGTGGGTTTCCTCCGGGTGACTGTCTGTGAGGAGTGTGGTGTGTTCTCCCTGTGTCTGCGTGGGTTTCCTCCGGGTGCTCCGGTTTCCTCCCACGGTCCAAAAACACACGTTGGTAGGTGGATTGGAGACTCAAAAGTGTCCGTAGGTGTGAGTGAATGTGTGTGTGTGGGTGTTGCCCTGTGAAGGACTGGCGCCTCCTCCAGGGTGTATTCCTGCCTTGCGCCCAATGATTCCAGGTAGGCTCTGGACCCACCGCGACCCTGAACTGGATAAGTGTTACAGATAATGAATGAATGAATAAATAATTCTAAAGAATCTGCAGGAATTTGGTCAGATTTTCTGCTTCTCACATTTCACACTTTATTATTTAATTTCTTTCTCTGGTAGCCCTCATTCACACGGACACAGACGCAGTGCGAAAAAACAGCCAGATCTAATGAGATCAATTACAGCGAGCAAATTTACTGCCTGTGTGAACGAAGAGTGACATCTTATTGACAGATCCACGTCCTTTCAGACCCATAGCACTGAGTGGTCACACAGTGGATGGATGAATACGTTGAGCTTGACTTTCTCAGAGGTGTTAATCTGACAGGGACAGGTTGGGTTTTGCAAGATTGTTAGGATGCATCTCTCTCTGTATTTTCTTTACAAACTCCTATTTTTAAGTGCAAAGTCACTGTATAAACACACCCCTTAATTAAAATGAAAACACATACACTCTTACTTGACATGGTGTGGGTGTAAAAGCCTGGTTCCTCCCTAGTCTTCTCTTCCTCTTCCTCTTCCTCACTGCTGCAGTGTCCCTCTCTGTCCCTGAAGACCTGTGTCTCTGTGTTCAGACAGCGGAGAGCCACCAGTCTGTGGTGGATGGCCACGTATAAGCGAGCAATGTCCCGAGCGCTGGCCTGGACCAGAAATACTCGGACGGTATGAGTCTCCAGGTCCGTGGCGGTCACCTGCAGGTTCCTCCGAGCTGGACGCCTCACGTGTGTGTGAGGATACAGCTTAGTATTCAGGATCACTTTCAAACTTCCCTGGTGCCTCATCACTGCACACAAACATAATTGAAAAGTGTGTAATGAGTTTATTTGAGTTTGATGCTCAAGATGTTTTAATATTTAAAAGCAACACATTGTTGTATTTTTACCTTTTTAGCTTCAAAATTAATGTGATATTTCACTGGGAAGTAATAGGGAGTTCAGGGCCTCTGTCATTGCTACTTCAAGCTCACCACTGCAGAAACTGCACTATTTAAATTATGGAGGTGGTCAGGGACCTGTGCAGCTGCTCCAGGGGCGTCCCATTTTATTTCACAATGTCAGCTTAAAGTAGATTCACTCACTTATTATTAAGGGATAACTACTACAGTTTAGGTTCCCTGGGGCTATAAATGGCCACAGTCTTTGGTGTCTCACCCATTCTCGACTGCAAACAGCCTTCGGTTCCAGTTTCCAAGTCGTTTAGCCGTAAAACTCCTCTCCCTCTCTCACTCCACGAGTGTGTCCCTCTCTCCAAAACAAACAGCTTACAGGTCAGCTGAAAAAAAATGGGCCAGTTTAATACTGTGTAAAGTACTGTTTTATATATATATATATATATATATATATATATATATATATATATATATATATATTCTCTGATAGCTGAGGGTAGGCCCTTATTAAGAAATCAAATATCATGAGTCTGTAGGTGGCACAATTATATTTTGTTGTAAAATAGAAATACTTTTCTAATATAATGCCGTTCTCGTTATACAGGGTGGGCCATTTATATGGATACACCTTAATAAAATGGGAATGGTTGGTGATATTAACTTCCTGTTTGTGGCACATTAGTATATGGGAGGGGGAAAACTTTTCAAGATGGATGGTGACCATGGCGGCCATGTTGAAGTCAGCCATTTTGGATCCAACTTTTGTTTTTTCAATGGGAAGAGGGTCATGTGACACATCAAACTTATTGTGAATTTCACGAGAAAAACAATGGTGTGGTAACTTTATTCTTTCATGAGTTATTTACAAGTTTCTGACCACTTATAAAATGTGTTTAAAGTGCTGCCCATTGTGTTGGGTTGTCAATGCAACCCTCTTCTCCCACTCTTCACACACTGATAGCAACGCAGGAGAAATGCTAGCACAGGCTTCCAGTATCCGTATAAATGGCCCACCCTGTATATGCTGATGCAGGAAGTAGGTTTTTCTATGGCATTGCCTCTTTAATGGTTTACCCCCAAACTGTAAAAACTTCAAACCTGGACCACATTGCTCTCGTTCTCTTCTCCAGTGACGACCCGAACTCGTTTGAGCAGACAGCGCCTCTTGCAGGTTGCGGTGTAAGCTGCAGCCGATTCCCACAAAGAACTCCGGACAGTCACTACGGAGAAAGTGGTTTCAAAATCAATTCACATTGGCCCTTTGATTTTCACAAAGTTTTAAAATTGTTTTAAAAAGTGTTGACATGCTGAGGGTAATGTAGAGAGAGAAAGAGAGATAGAATGCTTTTAAGATTTGGCTTTAAGCCTGACTTACTTTTATCAGTGTCCTCAGAACTGGACGAGTCCGAGTCAGAGCTGCAGTCCGAGTCAGACATGTCCTCGCCGCTCTGACTCTTCTGTGGACTCTGACAGAAAGAAAAACATTTACTTCAAGCTCATAGAACGAATCGCCAAATGCCAACTAAATGAAATGCAGCGGAGTTAATAAGAGATGTATCCAGCTTGGATTAAATGATAATACACTCACCAGAACTCTCTCACTCATATTCTCCCCAAACACAAACTGGAAGCGTCCTGCGATGGCCGACTCTCTCTCCAAGAGGCTTCTGCGAAAAGACCAAGATAACTAGGTCATTCCCATGCATTTCCTTCCCCGGGCCTCACCAGTCCAGTCTTGTTGTAACTGTCAGAACCAAACCTTGCATCTCCAATTCTGCTGTGTTACATCATCTGAAAATGGCAGCTGTCAAACGTTCACGATGAACGTGTCCAATATCATTAACCCAAATATTACTGGGAATACACTTATTTTTACATTTCACATTAAAGCTAGTTATTTGGTTAAAGATAATTTGGCTAATTGGTACATTTTGCCATATTTGTGTGTAATAAAGCTCCAAATCCCAGTGAGTAGCGGCAAAAACGATCCTCAAGAAAAAATAATAAAACGGTTCTGACCTGCTGGCCTGGGGTAGTGTCCGCTGCTCAGTCGAAGATGGGAAGTCAATGGTAACTGTGGAGATGTCCTCATTTGTGTTGACCCTACCCTAATAAGACAAATGCAAAATAACCTCGGATCACAATCAGTAGACAATGCAACCAACTTCTAAGACTGAACTTTGGAGGTGGGGAAAGACACCGTGCAGATTTCTTAGCACAAGCAATAATAAAGTGTGGACATACTGTAATGCTTGAGTTTAACGGCAGTTTGACTGGAAGGTACTGGAGTTAAATGGAGAAACAAAGGAGGCTCCACACTAATAAAACCAGTAGGAATTACAACTACATTTATGGAATCTGCTGACTTATGGAAATGCTTTGTTTTTCTAAGAGTAAAACATCAGGGTTCCCAGTTTGTACAAATGATTTTGAATGGAATTTAGGACCACAGTTATTCACTGACCACAGTAAACACTGAGAGTGAAGGCTAAATAAGTTCATCCAGGCTTTAAAGAAGATATATATATATATTCTCTTCATTACAAAGTTGACATTAAATATTGAATTGTTTACAAAAAACTGTTTTTACTTGATGGTGAACCACAAGCCCCCCTCCACCCCCCACTAAACAAGCCACTCTGCCTTGGACTCTGAAATGAATGAAATGCAGATATTCAGCCAAGGCTTGGTTTGTGGGTGAAACTGTGTAATACCTGTCTGAGATGAGGCACGTCTCGGACACTCCACTGTCCAGGAGTCACCAGTAGAGCCGGCTGCAATAACATCCTCTTCACTTTAGCTTGAGGAGACACTGTACAAAGAACCGGAATTGGACAAGCAGTTAATTCAGCTTTGTTTTCTTTTTCTTTTTAACGTTTTCTCTCACATCGATGACAAGTTATAGAAGAACGACCTTTCGTTCATTAAAGTGCCCTTCAATGCATTTCTGTAATTTCTGGAAAAATGTAACATTTCCCAGAACAATTCACCGAAGTCTAGAACATTTTCCCTTAATTCCTACATAATTATAGACAGTTATTTAGCATTGTTTTCTAAAATCTAGAGAAATAAACTTGCTCCCAGAAATGGTGCCAGTGGTGGTGATGGTAACCAGACGTCTGCAGAACGTAAAGCTTCTAAAATGTCCTCACAGGAGGATGTTAAATGTTATAGAAACAGTCATGAATACATTGTCTGATGCATAAGACATTGTTTTCTGATCATTTTGAAATGGTTTTGGTGCTGTGAGGCAACATAGTCCCTAATAGGAGCTTACATTTTCAGACTCATCATGTTTTACAATTACAAACATTACATAAATCACTCCCTGGTGCTGACTGTAAACATATTGGTTAACTTTGTGTGCTAGATGCCCTTCGATGGACTGGTGCCCTGTCTAGGGTGTGTTCCTTGTGTGTGCCCTGTGCCCATTAATTTTGGGTAGGCTCTACACACACCATGACCCTGACCAATAGTCCATCCATCCATTATCTGTAACCCTTATCCATTTCAGTGTCACGGTGGGTCCAGAGTCTACCTGGAAACATTTGGCACAAGGCGGGAATACACCCTGGAGGGGGCGCCACACACTCGCACATTCACTCACACACACAAACCTAAGGACACTTCTGAGTCGCCAATCAACCTACAATTCCTCCTGTGGGAGGAAACCCGAGCAACCGGAGGAAACCAATGCAGACACAGGGAGAACACACCACACTCCTCACAGACAGTCACCCGGAGGAAACCCACGCAGACACAGAGAGAACACACCACACTCCTCACAGACAGTCACCCGGAGGAAACCCACACAGACACAGGGAGAACACACCACACTCCTCACAGACAGTCACCCGGAGGAAACCCACGCAGACACAGGGAGAACACACCACACTCCTCACAGACAGTCACCCGGAGGAAACCCACGCAGACACAGGGAGAACACACCACACTCCTCACAGACAGTCACCCGGAGGAAACCCACGCAGACACAGAGAGAACACACCACACTCCTCACAGACAGTCACCCGGAGGAAACCCACGCAGACACAGAGAGAACACACCACACTCCTCACAGACAGTCACCCGGATGAAACCCACGCAGACACAGGGAGAACACACCACACTCCTCACAGACAGTCACCCGGAGTGGGACTCAAACCCACAACCTCCAGGTCCCTGAAGCTCATGCCGCCCTTGACCAATAGTGACATGAATGAATGAATAAATGAATGAATGAATGATTTCGAATTAATGAATTAATTAAAGTGGTGTAGTCATGGTGATGCCTGGTTCCTATCACCATCATTATAAAGAAACCTTAGGAGGTAATTAACCATTTTAAATCTGAACTCTCTGAAATAATTAGGGCTTTTTTTTGCTTTGCTTTTGATTTAAGGCAGATATCTGTGTATTTAAACATAGCAGAACTCCTTTTTAAAAAGCAGAATAGCAGTAGGAACATACACTAACCTGTGTTTGCCGCGGCCTTATTCGGGTTGCGCAGGTCTGAAGGCATGAACACATTTGATCTTGACACTGGAAAATAAAGCAAGGAAAAGACTGGTTACGTTTCATGTACTTTCCATGTAATGATTAAGAGGTAAAAGCCTCACACTAGAGTTGTTTTCTTGAACGTTCACATAAATATTATTTTTACGAAGTCGGTCTGCCTCAGGAAAACATGTGACTGATGAAGTATCTCAAAACACACCACCCGCTGTATCTCAGTATCATAATTTACAGGGGTGGAGCATGGTGTAAACAGCTATTCAGTTAAACTACGGTTCCACTGTGAGAAACGTAGCACACTTTACGTCCAAAATATGTGACGTTCAGAAAAGCCTAGACCTACAGGATGGCAGCACAAGCTTAAGGGCACCATGTTTAAAAAGACAGGCATCGGCTAGAGGGATATACAGCCCCTACGCTTGGTGGCACTTAGTTCTCTTTGGGATGAGTTGTTCTTTTTCTCATATCAAATCCTCACAGCAATTTTCAAGGAGTTCGTAGTAGATGTATCTCCTCAGCCCATTTTGTGACCCACTTTTCTCAAGTCTAAAAGATCCGCTGAGATCCACAGGCCCTGCTCGTCTGGCCAAAGAGCAGTGTGTTGATTTGTGTGCAGCAGCTGAGGACTGTGGTGCCTCAGGCTCTGAAACTGAAGCTGATGTAAAATGGCCTTGAGGCACAGCCTGATTGAACTAGCGGGGATTAGCAAGAGCTGTTGACCTAAATAAAGACATGCGAGTGTAGCATCTCTGTCAGTACGTCTGTCAGTACCCCAGACTGAAAAGAACTGAGGCCTCAGACGTAGCTGCAGGGTGGTTTTATATTTTAAAACTGAGATGAGAGAAAGAGAGAGATCATGAGAGAGGGCAGAGCAGAGAGAGAGAGAGAGAGAGAGAGGTTGTTTACCAGGTAAAGATGGTGGGAAAGAAAGGGAGCTGGATCGCACTCGTCTAACACCGTCATAGGGACCTGTCGGGACACAAAAAGGACAAGATTAGTCTTGTTTTGACACAAATCAGCCTTAAACTTAAAGAGCATTCCTCTTAATTCTCTCCATTTCTGCGTAATTTCATTGTAAAAGTGGAAATAGTTATTCACAGTTGTTTGTTCCTCTTTTGTAAAGATAAAACCCAGTGGGATGTTTAAGGCAATAAAGAAAAATGGCCTAGACCTGAATTTCCTGAATTTCCTCTGAATGTGTTTTAAAAAGACTGCTAACAGTAAAATGACACACAACAACATGCCGTCATTTTCTCAGTAGTTTATGAGGGAGACAACTCTTGGAACCCTTTGTTAAATGTGAGTAAGTGAGTGAATACGTTTCAAGTAAGTTCCATAACGTACTTGGCACCTAATGAGCTACATCGGTTACTGAATAACAGCTCAAACCCAAACTCACCTTTTCTGCTCCGACTGAGCAAGGAGGGGTAGGTGAGAGATCTGACACGTTTGTTAACACCAGCTCCTGAAAATACAGACAGAATCCCCCCATTGAAGTTTCAGAAGCTTAAACGTGGATCACGTTGTGAATCTTTAGTGAAGCCAGAGTGAGACTTACCACTCCCCTCTTCCTCGGATCTCCTCTGAAAAACAAAGAAAAAGACGATTAGCTGAACGTTATTGAGACAAACTGAGGGAATGTGTTGAATATGTCGACTCTTGTAGTGTTTCATAGGCATTAATCTACACTGTAAAAAATTTCTTGTAAATTTTACAGTAAAATACTGGCAGCAGATTTCCCAGCCATTTACCGTATTTTTACAGGAACACTACTGTATTTCAAATTTACAGCATATTACTGTAATTGAATAATACAATCATTTACTGTAAATACTGTGATTTACAGTAAAATACTGGCAGCAGAGTTCCCAACCTTTTACCGTATTTTTACAGGAACACTACTGTATTTCAAATTTACAGCATATTACTGTAATTGAATAATACAATCATTTACTGTAAATACTGTGATTTACAGTAAAATACTGGCAGCAGAGTTCCCAACCTTTTACCGTATTTTTACAGGAACACTACTGTATTTCAAATTTACAGCATATTACTGTAATTGAATAATACAATAATTTACTGTAAATACTGCGATTTACAATAAAATACTGTAGCAGACTTGCTGTAAATTTACAGCAATTTTTTACAGAGTAATGTTTAGTTCTTAAACTGACAGCCAGGGTTTACCTTCGCTGGAGTCGTCATCCTCTGAAAGATGAACAACGGTGGAGCAAGGACAGGCTTGTCTGAAAGAGAACAACAGATCTGTTCAAATACAGCTGTTTCCTCAGGCTCTAAACCTAACCTGAGGCCTAAAGTACTTTCAATGGAAAAAATAATGGAGCAGTTTTGCTGAAGACCAGGTTTAATGCTCCCTTTTTTCTGTTTTGTTTTTGTGTCCTTCAGACTGATGTGGGGTATATGTCCACCCCTCATGACTGGTGCTTTCCGCCACTTTAAGGTAGTGCATAGTGTGTATAATCTCCATAGAAAAGCATGAATTTAAATGGGGCACTGTTGCTGATTTTTTTCAATACATAGCGTGGAAAAGAGGGGTATAAAGTCCCCCAACACTGGACAGTGGAGCAGAGGAGCTCCAGGTGATCGGTCTGTATGTTACCACCCAAAAACATTCAGTGATTCGGAACATATGGGGTTAAACTGTAAGTTTAATGGGCAGTTGTATGTAAAGGCATTCATATTTGTGATGTCACAACCAAGACCAAATCAATATATAGCAGCTTTGCCTCGTCAAATGGATTGGAAAGTGAAGAGTAAGTTTGTGTAGCTTTAAGAAAGTATACAGTGGTCATTGACTCTGATTTAAACTTGAGGTAATGGACACTAGCCGTAATTTTTTCTATAAAAGCACTCTCTTTAACCTTTAAGCAACAAACACTTCCTTAAAGGTACATTACATTCTCTTCTCCAGAACGAGTGGTGAATGTTTGTAAGCTTTCATTATAAAACTGCGTAAAAAGATATATGAAATGAGGTGTATGAAATCAACACAGTTTAAAAAATCCATAATTAATATTGAATATGGTGCAATTATATTCCCTGAAAATGTACCCTTGACTGCACCACCAGAGTGAATGTTGTTCTGGGAGTGTATGAGCTCTTCAAAGCACAGTGAGTTAAATTAGAACACAGAGCCAAAAGCCAAGGACGGAGCTGGAGGCAGCGTGTTATTTCTCAGAGCTGTATAAAGTCCTGACCACTCGTGTTCACAATGAATGGAGCCTTCAGGTCCAGGTCTTATGCAACTCTACAGCTGTACCCCTGTCCCAACAGGGGGCGACCCACGGGGGCTGAGTGAGGACCAGAGCCCCGGCCAGGACACCGACGCAGCACTTGGCCTTGAGCCAGGCTAATCCAAGCTCAGGCTTGTCTGCCCACTAAAAATAAACCACCCACTTTTTATTGTTGCTCTGTCTGTGAAAAGGAGATGACTGCCTGTGGCTCTCTACTGGATTCTCTACTGTAGAATATAGTACGAAAATATTAGAACGTTAAAACACACTGCATAGTGACTATAGCTTGTAGTGTTTTAGAGATACTGGAACATTTCTATTAGGGTTTGATGGCATTGAGCCATTTAACCCTTTGGGTTGTTAGGTACACGGGTTGTATAATTAGTTCTGGATCACCAACCCTATGAGTCTCATCCAAAATGTATTGTGTAAAGGTCCAAAACTCCAGAGAATAGTACCACTGCTTCACAACCTAACGTTAGTGGGCTTTATAGCCCTCTACTCAACATGGATCATGATACATTTAACCTGGAGAAAAAGTATGTACTCTGTGAAGGATTATACAAACTAATTTTCACTCAGAAAACATGCCATTTCACCAGAGCAATTCAACCGATGCCAAGCGATGACTATCGTCTGCTTCTAGGCAAACGCTGCCTATGAGAGATCAGAGCGAAGGGGTGCATCGTAAAGGGCTCTGTGCTGCATTGACGCAGATAATCCTCCTTCTGACCTTTCCCAGGGAATTCTGCTCCAAGCTTCACACTCCATTTCAAATCAGATTATCCATATGGACAAGAACAGGGTTCACAGGCTCATCGCCCTCCAATCAGGAAGCTGCTACTGTCTATATGCAGCATGTGCCAAAATCCACCCAGCCCCATAGACTGATGTATCAGTGATTTATGAGAAAGCAAACCTACAACTCCCAACACTTAGGTGCTATGCAAACAGTTGAGAACTCTGCTGAGGACTAGAGAGAGAGAGAGCATGGATTGCCAATGAGCAAGTGCAAGGTAAAGAGCCATTCCCAAGGACACAAGGCTTTTTCTCAGAGACTGAAAATATAGACAATAGATTTAAATTCACAGAAAGAAATTTTCAGATACAACAGCTGTTACATTTTGGGGCGGCAAGGTGGCGCAGCAGGTAGTGTCACAGTCACACAGGAGTGTGGTGTGTTCTCCCTGTGTCTGTGTGGGTTTCCTCCGGGTGACTGTCTGTGAGGAGTGTGGTGTGTTCTCCCTGTGTCTGCGTGGGTTTCCTCCGGGTGACTGTCTGTGAGGAGTGTGGTGTGTTCTCCCTGTGTCTGTGTGGGTTTCTTCCAGGTGACTGTCTGTGAGGAGTGTGGTGTGTTCTCCCTGTGTCTGTGTGGGTTTCCTCTGGGTGACAGAAAAAGAAAAGAAAAAACAGCAGGTCACTGAATAAATAAAGAAATGTCCAGAATGATGAAAGGAGGCATAAACTTTGTCGTATTGAGAATTTATCATAATTAGATTACTTGAAAAAAAATAGTTTAGTATTAAATATATATTTTTTAAATCCACTCAGGGCGGAGCAGCACGGAGGAGACGTGGTGAGGAGAAATATTCCTCAAAGAAAGGAATTACCAAATACCACTGTTCTATGATAATCAACATTCCCAATAAACACTCTAAAGACAGAAGGAGGCTCACGGCTGATTGTGGGCTGTAAATAACAAGCTGTATTTATGTTGTAGACAATATGACGTCTTAATCCTTTCAGCCATAACTTACTTTAAAGCCAGACTTTTTACACTAGTTCCAGTCAACTAGGTTGTTGTTATCTGTGGGTGTGGGTATTGCATGAGACCAGTCCTGGTGTACAGGTGCTGAAGATTTATGGCAGAACATCAGCTTGAAGACTCTGTGCCTCAAGCTTTCACCCTCCTCTTTAAAATTACATAAGCAAATTCCACACAGCCCGGCGAGTACTCTTCGGGCAACTTCCACTGACGTGCTATTTTCATCAAAGTAGGACATAGACTTTCCAACCACACGTCTCTTTAAGGCTTTGTTTAGAGCTCAGCTGGGCTTTATTTTCTATTTCAACAGCAAATATTTCAAATCCACTCTTTGTGCCTGGAGAGAGTGACCCTGTGGCCCCATGGCCTTGTGTTCGGTGATAAATTTACACTGGAGCTGACAGTAGAGACTCTAACTGTCTCTAAGTTTGTAAAGGCAGCATGTTACATAACACCTAATGAACAGAGATTAACAATGGAGCTGAATTAGCATGCTTTCATGCTCTAATCTGCATATACAGCAGTGTCCTGATGAACGTATCAGCTTCCTGGTAAGGCGTATGCAAATCAAGGCTGATCTTTTATAGACGGTTTTGAATAGACTGCCATTTTATATCTTTTTCAAGTTCTTGTTCATCAGCGGTCAGCGTTTACAACACATCACACAACCGCAGGGAACATTCGTGGTTTTAACAAAACGGTTTGTGACGGTGAAATTATGCAGATGTTTTACATAATATTGCCTTTTATTAAAATGTTTAACGGTTAAAATGTTCTAAGGTTCTGAGAACCAAAAAAACTGAATTCATAACCAATAAATGTCATTTTGTAATTGAGAGAAATGTCATTAATATTGAGAGTTATAAAACAAGGTTGGTAAACTGAATATTTCTGTATATAATCCTCTATTTTAAGTTTAATATTCTTGAAAAATCCGTTTTCGTTTTCATTCCGCCTTTTCAGTTGCGCTTTGGCTTCCAGAAGTTTCTCTCTTTTGACTTTTGACGGTGTCGGGATCTAGACAGTCATTGGCTGCTAAGGTTAAGCCCCGCCCACTCAGCAGATTCTGCAGACCCTAACCCTGATTGCAAAATGACTCTAAGCCTCTCTGAGGAACTGTGAATTACTAAAAGGCATAATCGTTAATAAATATTTGATATGTCTTACCAGTGTTTGCCGGTCGGTCTTTTTCCTGTCAGGGTAAGATTGGCGCGCTGTCGCTGACGTAGCGGGGTCTGCAGAATCTGCTGGGTGGGCGGGGCTTAACTTAAGCAGCCAATGACTGTCTAGATCCCGACCCCCGTCAAGAGTCAAAAGCGAGAAACTTCTGGAAGCGAAAGCGAGACTGAGAGAAGAAGCGCAACTGAGAAAAGGCGGAATAAAAACGAAGACGTGTTCTTCAAGAATATTAAACTCAAAATAGACGATTATATACAGAAACATTCTGTTTAGAAACCTGTTTTTATAACTCTTATTACAATTATTCGTTATGGATTCTGTTTCTCAGAACTTTAGAACCTATTTTGACGCCATAGTTTAAATCCTGAAATACTCTCTTTATACCTAGCTTCTTTGTTGAAACCACAAACGTTCCCTGCGGCTGTGTGATGTATTGTACACGCTGAACACTGATCAACACCGTTTAAAAAGATTAAAAATGTACTGTTAGATACGCACTGGTGGTGTAATGTAGCAGGTATCAACGCTGCCCTCCAAATGGCAAACTACAATTCACTTCTTACCACAGTTCAAGGCAACCACACAACACTATCAATTAGGCCAGATTTCTAAGCTGAATTAGCCCACAGCTGTAAAGTAATTCACAGTGCTCTACACATAATCATAGGTCCTTCATACTGTATAAAGACTCTTTGTACCTGCAGAGCCTACCTGAAGATAAAGTCCACGAATTGAAAGGCTCTTGGTCTGTTGAAATCTTTGACCTCAGGTTATTTCTTGGAGGCTTGTTTCAGTAGCGTATAGAGACTTAATATGTTCTTTTATATCAGTTTGTGTGTGCTTTTGATCTATTAAAAATACAGATCAGGCCTTTAAGGTCAGAATTCTTGGAAAGACAAACACTAGTCTGGATTTTACAGTCTGAGAGTGGAGCCGAATATTACCTCACACTTAGCTATAAACACAATGTGCTCAACTGCACATTTCCTGTTGCAAAACTACATCACCCTATTATCCAACAGAAGAAACCACTTTAAGGTGCTACGGAGGAGGAGAACACAGGCACACTGTTATTTCTGATTCTGAATCAAATCATTGTCGTTCACTATAGTTACAGATGATACAGAGACGGAGATAAGACAAAAAACATAAATGAATTACGCAACTTTGACTTCATTACAGGAGTGGAAGGCAGTGTCACTGCCAACTAGCCTCAGGGTCTGTGGGCCCTGCATTCGATCCTCGTGTCACTCTCTGTAAGTCTGATACATTCTGCTTTCCACTGGCTGCTCTGGCTTCCCCGCACAATCCAAAAACATATGTTGGTAGTTGGACTGACTGTGCTAAACGGTCCACAGGTGAGAGTGTGATGCTCAGTAATGAACTGGCACCCTGTCCAGCATGTGTTCTTTCCTTGCAGCCAAATAGTCCATGTAGGTTCCGGACCACTGCAACACTGATCAGGGTGTAGTGGGTAGAAGATGGATGGATGAATGACTTCATTAAGAGTACCCTTCTTTTCCAGTATAAAAAAATGGCCATGGAGGCGAAGTCATTCATTCTTCATGAGATGTTTCTGAAGGGATGATTCATTCATTCATTCATTATCTGTAACCCTTATCCAGTCCAGGGTCGCGGGGGGTCCAGAGCCTACCTGGAATCATTGGGTGCAAGGCAGGAATACACCCTGGAGGTGGCGCCAGTCCTTCACAGGGCAACACACACTCACACATTCACACCTACGGACACTTTTGAGTCTCCAATCCACCTACCAACATATGTTTTTGGACTGTGGGAGGAAACCCTATCTCTGAAGGGATGAGGTACAACATAATCCACTAAGAAGACTATTCAAAGCCAAAAACTAGAAGGGAATAGACACATGTAAAGAACATCTGCAGATCCCAGATCAAAATCCGTGAATGTGCTTGGGATTACTTAGACTGTGAGGAGGGAAAATGCAAACAAATCGAACGTCTGTAAAATACCCCTATGGATTACTATGCCTGAACAGCAAACCTGAATGCAAGTCTCTTGTAAAGATCTTAAACTGTATTAAATGGAAGACATAGACACAAAAAGATATTATATTTAGTTGTTGAGGCTCCTGTGAAAGTTTGGGTTTCTTCCAAATGCTAAAAAAAATAAAGAGTGAAAAAGCTCATATGTTTTGACTAGAATTTATATTAAGCGAGAATGGTGTATGAGTTTTGTCCCGTCCTCTATATGCTAACTCTTATCTAGTGCTAGCTGTCACATGTTATGACGTAATACCCCTGTGACAGTGAGAGCCTGGGTAGGCAGGACGTGATGTGTCTCTATAAGTCCACTCATCAGCTGCCGGCAAGCGGCGGCTTTGACGCCCCAAGGTCAAGAGCGTCCAGCTGAAAATGACTGGCAGCTGAGTCACATGCCATTCCCTCACATGAGCGAGTCTTAAACCAGAACGGAGAGGCGATTAGAATGGAAAAGCATCCGAGCTCTGCTCTATTTTTGGATGATGATGATGATGGTGCTCATGCTCTGCAAGCAGATAACTTCACCTGGCAAATAACTTCACCAGTTACAGCAATGGGCCCCTTAACCTAAATGCAGTTAATAGGCCAAACATATTTAGTGTCCACTAAATATGTTTGGCTTCTGTGACTCTAAGGTGTATGACCCTTCTGTGACTCTAAGGTGCACCCACTGTGGATCCAGATGTTCAACTGTGCACATACAACTTGTGTGTTCTCCCTTTAAAAAGCACTAACTTATAAAATGTGATCCTCTGGAGCAGCTGGACATGAGTTTCCAGTCATTAAAGAGGTGTAGGAACATTAAATGGTAGCAATTTACAATAACAGTTTATTGGTGTTACTTAAGACTTCATTAAGTAACAAGGCAGTAACAAGATTTACTAATTCAGTTACAGGTCCTCGGGTTACGTCAGTCCCGAGTTACGATGTTTCATGGTTAAGACACATCTCCCATTTACTGTATAAAGCCTTGTTTCGACGTAAGTGGTTTTGCGTCGTAAACGTCGTAACGTGAACTTCGTGTTTGGTGTGCGTGGCGGAAGAATACACGGTTACGCAGCGGAAGAATACACGGTTACGCGGCTTGGGGCCGAGGAGGATAGGTGTTAGGATAGGATAAGTGCTTACAGTATGTTATTTACGTACAGTATGTACGTATGTTCCGACTTACACCGAAAATCGTTTTACAACGCGACGTAGGAACGAATCAACGTCGTAAGTCGAGGACCCCCTGTATTTTACTTTTTTTTTAATCATTACCTAATAATTAATTATGACATTACCTAATTACATTATCCATTTAAACACTCGTTTCTAATTTACCGCCAAAATAAAAAAAAAAAAACCTGCTTGTTTGGGTCCAAAGCTGTTTCTTCTCTTCAAATGATGCACAGGAAAGTGACTAACTGTGGCTCTTCCCTGGAAAACCGTTACACAGCCGAACTGCCAAATGTGCTTGAGTAAACTGGTCTCTGATAGCATGTAGATGTTGGCCATTTGTGATAAAGATGTCGTGCTGGTCGGCTGCTTGTGAATCAAAACAACCCATATATTAGAAAATGCTTATTTGGTCCACATCCAAAAGGTCTGATCCAGCATAGATATGGCTGTGCAGGTTGTGACTAAGTGGATGAGATCCAAAAGTAAACTGAAAAGTAACTTCTGGGGACCTGTGGCTCTAATTTGTAGTTTATGTGGCTTTAATGTGCTATGTTTGAGAGGTCTGCCCAAGTGTTACCAATCCATGAGTCAAATGGGACCTGATTCTGAATAATTTTGCTGATCTGAATGACTCCATGCTGTCATATATTATTGTCTGCATGTTTATTTTGCAGAGTCAATGTACAGAGTACATGTAAAAAGAGTTTATGACAGTTTAGGGGAATCATAACACGTGTAAGAATCAATTACTTTCCCCACCCCTAGTAATTTTGTGAGTTTATTGTTTGCTGCCTTTGAGCGAGTGTTTTTCTTTCCTCTCCAGTCTTCAGTGAAGTCTCCAGTCAAAGCCAGTTCTCGCTTGTTACGCCTTGTTCTGCTCTCTGTGTACTTGGCCGAGTAGAGAAGTAATTGCCCCGTTAAAAAAAAACAAAAAGAAAACTGAAAGCGCTTCTTTCTGGCTGCTCCTGAATGTGCTGTAAAGTTTTACGCCAGCTGCAGTTGCTCTTTCTAAAACCTGGCCCTGAATTATGCTACTGTTTGAAAGTTTGGATTCACTTATAGTAATGCTTTTTCTAAAATGGAGGATATTTCTCCTGCATCTACTCTTCTAGAAAGACTTTAGATTAGAATTAAGGCAGTGGATGGAGCACAAGTGCTTCACAGGTCAGTGCTTGGGGACATATACCCCTCTTGCTGACACTTGGCAATGGATATTTGGTGCATGGGAAGTTTAGGGTTGTGTGCAGCTAGGACATATCTCAATATGTGTCTGTTCAAATTATAACACATAAAAATAGGTTCCAAACTTCAGACTACACCCACTTGGTTTGCAACTCATTGCTTGAGGAACAGGGGCTTGGGGGGGGCATATTTTTTTTTACCCACTGACGCAAACTAGGCCACTCTGGCCTCAACCAGATCTTTCCTAAGGGTAGGAGGAGGGGAGTTATAGAGGGGCAAGAAAAACAGTCTTGCCCCATGGCTTTGGATGCAGCAGCTGCCCACACATCCATCGCTCATGGCCTTAACCACTGTGACCTGAAAGCATCTTAAATCTACTTAATAAATCCAATATATTTCATTATGGTAATGACTTATCATAAGATTCTTAAATCAAGAGAAATAAAAAATATCTAATAATAAGTTGAATCATCTCATAAACTTGCATATCCTTTGTTTCCTTTGGCTAAAATATTATATTTTTTGTGCTGAACAATGATCCCCCTGCCATTACTGCTTGCTCTGATCGCTCCCCATTGGCTTGTGTTCTTCTGGACAACAGGCTGCTTTCACACAGGGTTTGGCTGGAGGCCTGCTGTGGCTCCAGAGGTTTTCTTTAACGTTTTCCGAGTCCAAACATGAACAATGACAACAGCTTAGTCCTGCAGCTGCATTTACTTAGAGTAGCTCTGCAAGACCTCTTTGTTTCTGGTGTCCAAATTTGGTGTTGGGGGGGGGGGGGGGGACTCAAACTCAGCAGTAATCACTAAATACACACTTCACTAAAATGAGCCAAAAACAGTCAAATCAAGTAAAAACAACTGAAACCTATACTGTATATGTCTTGAAATTGCTTGTATAGTCTTATAAGAGTTTGACAACCATCTCATGGAGAGGAATATTAAATATTTAGAACTGATTTAAGACGATTTCGCTTGCTGAGACATCGTTTTTAGACTGTGAGCTCCAGAAAAGGCTTTGGCTCAGGCACATTGATCACAGCTGTAGTCAATGGCCCAAAATAACTGGGCAGTGTGATAAAATAACTGGGCTGTGTTTTTTAAACAGCGTTTGGCAGAGGACATCATTCAGCTTCTGTTCCACATGCAGCAACGAGTTGGACGTGAGGATAATGTACGTGCAAGACAAGGGCCTCCCAGAATCTATTCTGAGGGACGATAGCTGAGGGGAAATGTAAGCACTAGTCTACAAACAACCTCCTTATAAGAACAGATTGTGGATGATTCCTTATGAATTGGGGGCTTGTTTATATTGAACGTACATACATACATAAGTACATAGTGTTAACATACAGTTATGTGTTCTCTTCTACTACGGTTCTCTCGCTACATTACCCAGCATGCTTTGCACAAGTCCACCATATGGCTGAATTAAGTGAATTATTAGGTTATATGTACCCCTTTGCAGCAGTTATTGCTTCCACACTTCTGAGAGGGCTATCAACTACACACTGGAACATTTCTGTGAGAATTTTATGGGCACAGGAGCATTAGTGGGGTCTGGTAATGATGCTGGATGATTAGGATCATATACAAGGCTTTCCTACTTTAAACCCAAAGATTCTGACGCCTGGGGGATTTACACATCTCTGAACAACTCTTGGCCTTAGGCTTGGCGACCTGCTTCAGAGAGCCATTCCATGTGTTTCTATGGTGATTAGAGAAGCTGTAAACGTACGACTAAACACAGGTGTCAATAACCATCCCAAAATCCTACAATGGACAGTACAATGGGGGAAGAAACTATTCAGTTGCCAGATTTTTTAGCTTTTTGTGTTTCAACGGACGCACCCAGAATGTTCAAGGCCTTCAAGGCCTTATTTAAACATGAGCAGCAAAGACCTGGCGACAGTTTGATGATTTACATGAGCCTTGAAACTGAATGTAATGGGTTTGTGTGAAAATACTCAGGTGTGTCAGTGATCAGCACTTGCTTGATTATTCTGAGGGGAGTACGAGGGGAGGAACCAGTCCCAAACCGGCGCTCACAGGCTCCTGACACTGTCCTGTGAAAACTGGTTTAAGCCGCCTTAATCTGGTCATCGTTTTCACAAGTGGTTTGTGACACCTCCAGCGAGTGGAACTACTCCTTCTGAGGCTGATCGCCTCCTCCTCACTAACTCTCAGACTTCTCCTGGGCTCATGTTCTCATATCACTTCTCATCAACTGGTAACTGAGAGCACTGGTATTAACAATGTTCCAGTACGCTCTTAGAGAAAGGTATAAGAATTCATTTTAAAAGATTCTTAACTCAACATAAGCCAATGGGAAGATTTTATTCGAGGTTCTGTTGGAGTGTTGCTATTGGTCCATTTATTATGACATTGGGACACTATATAAAAAGCAGATACTGGAGATACAAGTCCAGATATTTTGCTATTTTTTTTATATCATACCTAAATGTAATCTAAAATTGGATAAATAAATGAATTAACATAAATCCTGATTACATTTTTTGCGATTTCCTGGTGCACTGTAGTCTTTCCTGAAGAATAATCAAATCGTTGAGGGGTCAGACATTTACAGCTTTGATAAATGACCCTATGATCACGTACCACACCAGGAATGAAATGGGACGGTGTGCCTCACAGTCTTTGCAAGCTGAGTCCATGATTGGCAGGGGCAATAAATGTGACAAGGGCTGGAACGATACATTGTTTTAACATCTTTAACGCAATTTGTAAGACTGCAATTCTCAAATCTCCATTTTTAATCACGTCTTACGTTATTCATGATTTTCTTTTAACAAAATAACCATAAATAAATAAATAAACAAACCCTGAAAGTCCTGAATTCAAATCCCAGCCTCAATATCACTCAGGAAGATCAACCTTTTTAAACATCATTCAATACACTGCTTCCAATCTGATCTCACACACTAACTCACCAAAGGAGAAATATCATATTTACTGTACACACATCACTCAGTCTGTTGGTGCAGAGTTTCCCAGCAGCTGTGTAAATGTGATCTGCAGTCGGCCTGTAGCACTTATGACCGGTTATTGGAAGTCAATATGGACAAAGTGCAAAGCACTGAATCAGCTGAGGATTTACAAACGTATAGATAATATGCCACACATTATAATAACAATATTCAATTTTCCATTCAAATGCATTCATCACACACAGTGAATGTCCACAGTTATTTAGACACCCTTAATTATTAGTACATTCAGCTAATTGTCCACTGAAAAGCATGAAACGAAATGGGACCCTCCAGAGCAGCTGCACATGAGCTTAAAGTCACCACACTCAATGGTATTTAACTAAAGTGTTGCCTTGAGGGTTATGAAGCATCAGTATTGGAGCCGTGTGCCTGATGGATTGAACTCTATCCAGTACCTTTGGGATAAATTTGAATGAATGACTCACTAATCAAACATACAGTGTAAACTACCTATTGATACCTTTCAATCAAGAAGACATGGTGGATGAGAATGTGTCCACATACTAAGATGTGTTGTCAGACATCTACTGCCTACCTTGAGGTGAAGAAAACAACCCATGGCAGCTGGCAGCAGAGTCATCCACCGAGGGTCCGGGGGATGATGAAGTGCCGTGAACTCCACAGGCCGGAGAAGATGATGATGGAAAGCCCGCAGACAGAGCCATCATCCCGGGACACGCTGCATCTGAGCCCGCTACAGGCTGGGTTCCTCTCATAAACCCCAGTTTCAGCTGTTCAGCTCAGCCCTCTGACAACAATGTCGATTAAAGCAGGCAGAAATAAAGAAGTTAAACTCGGAGACGGCGGTACTGTACACAGCTTCTGTAGAGAGTCGAGTTAATCCAAATGCTCGGTGTCGAGAAGCAGCTGCTGCTGTCACTGAACCCAACGTGAGCCGAAGTCCTGTCAGGGGAGAAGTGAAATACTGAATGAAAACTCGGGGGCGGGGTGGAGTGGGCGTGGTTACCATAGTTGTGGGCAGGACATTGTGAGCGTGTGGTGCGGCACGCGGGCTGAAACATAGTACAAAACAAAGTACATTGCACAGACCGCCCCCATACACACACGTGCACAGATCAGCCATAACATTTAAACCAGTGCCTTGTTTCTACACTCACTCTCCATTTTATCAGCTCCACTGAAAATATAATTGCACTTTGTAGTTCTACAATTACAGACTGTAGTCCATCTGTTGCCCTGCACACTTTTTTTTTTGCCTCATTTCACCCTGTACCTCACTGGTCAGGACCCTCACAGAGCAGGTATGATGAGCTAATGTCTCTTTTACATTTACATTGTGGAGCAACAATGTTAGTGTGTCTATGAGTGGACAGTGAGTGGACATTAAAACTCAAGCAGCACTGCTGTGTCTGATCCATTAACACAGGTACCCTCCAAGATAATGCCTGGTCATGTGTCTGGTCCTTATCATTGAAGAGCTGATAAAATGGACAATAGTGTAGCAAGAGGTCGTTTTAATGAGCCATAACATCAGCTTCAGAAATAGTTAAGTAAACATTGTGACTTACAATTCCTCAGTACTGTATCAATGTTATTTGTGAAGGATCTATCATATTACATTACTGATATATTAAAGTAACTTAAAGTAACAGCCTATAAAATGTTTTTATAAAACTGTACAGGAATAAATCCTTTTTCAAAACTGTTGTGTTGTTTATCATCACTCTTCAGCATTAAGCGACAGTATTAATGCATTCGTTTTATATTCGTTTTGCGTTTAGAGGTGAAGAGTCAGTTTCAAATGAATCACATTTTCAAATCCGAGTTGCCATAGACTCCAAGGTTCGGAGTGCTATATCTATATGTATATTACAACATGACTCCAATTACTTTATTACATTTATTCTGTCACACTGGTGCTGTGTCGGTTAAAATTAAGAATGGTCGTGGAGTCGAGGAGTCGATTCCATTTTCAGGAGTCGAGAGTCAGAATCGAATCCAGAACACTCGGAGTTGTGCATCGCCAGTTGTTTGTTCTTGCTCTGTCACGTGACCCAGCAATGACGTAATGGTAGGACTGGATTTGCGAGCATGCGCACTGCGACCGTACGGAATTTTCCACTGTGGAGAATTTATTCCCACCCGTTTCCGGCACTAGCGCTGGGATAATATTTATGTTTTTTATTTTAAAGCGAATATATCAAACTAGTAACACGGTCAGAATAATAATATCTCCAAAAATAATTTCCAAACAAGATTTAGTCCACTATAAGTGGAATGCCAGGGTTATTATATTTAGAGAGTGCTATTTTGATATATTTTGAATACGGGTGGAGAAAACGTGTCTGACTGGGATAGTGTGTGTGTGTGTGTGTGTGTGCCAGGTTCCAGTCACGTTTTGGAAGTTTACACACTCACGTTTTGGATTCCTGTCTTGTCAAAACTGGTCACGAAAACATTAATCCTCAAAATTAGAATAATAGTTAAGTACGGTTGGGGTCAGGGTAAGAGTAATGATTATAATTAAACAAGTAGGCAAGCAGTGTTTATGAGTTAGGTAAGATTAAGTCTCCATAAAGTGATTGAAAATATTTCATAGTGGCTGTGTGTGTGTGTGTGTGTTTACACCAGCCTTGACTGGGTTGATCCTGAGGAGGCCTGATTTACTGAGCTTTAGTTTTACTGGCAGCTTGATTAAGACACTTTCATTACATCATGTATGTCCTTTTGATATTGGGAAAGTTCCTCTTTTAACATGAATATGAGTTTTTTTAATATGAATGTTTTGGCCAATAATCTGATCTTTAAGTCATGTACAAAATATATGTACTGCTATACTGAACTGCTACCAGACCCTACGGTAACAATTAAAATAAACATGCAGAAATATAAAAAATATATTTACTCCCATTAATCCCATTTTAAAATGTGATTGAATTAATGAATTAATCCCACCAACATTTTAAAATGTGTCCTTGGTGTTAAGTGATATAAACATGTAATAAAATATACCTTAGTCCCATTTAATAATAGAGAGAGAGAGAAAGATAGAGAGAGAGAGAGAGAGAGAAATGGAGAGAGAGAGAGAAATAGAGAGAGAGAGAGAAATGGAGAGAGAGAGAGAGAAGAGAGAGAGAGAGAGAAGAGAGAGAGAGAAAGAGAGAGAGAAAGAGAGAAATAGAGACAGAGAGAGAGAGAGGGAGAGAGAGAGAGAGAGAGAAATAGAGACAGAGAGAGAGAGAGGGAGAGAGAGAGAGAGAGAGAGAGAGAGAGAGAGAGAGAGACGGTATGAGTAAACAGACCAATTCTCTGTCTCATCATGTACTGTAATCACATTCACTTGACCTCAAAAGTTCAGATGAGCTGATCACACAGAGGCCTCAGATGACTGTGCTGTTATATATAAACTGTTGCTTCAATAATAGGACTTTTATCACATAATGCTTACTATTTTATAACTGTTATGCTGTTTTTTACAGCATTGCTTGTTGCTTATTGATTTTCAGTTAAAATCTCTGTGTTTGAATCTTTTTTTTTTTGTGGCATTAGAGAGCCATGTCCTGTGTAATGTCCTGTGTAATGTCCTGTGATGGACTGGTGCCCAGGCTGTGTTCCTGTGTTGCATTCATTAAATATATAGCTCTGAGGCAACTCCAACCCTGATCGAAGATGAATTAAAATTGATTTAACTTTTTACACAGACTACGTGGACATTTAGTTGTTTCTAAAGAATTCTGTTGTTTTCTACATGGTCAGAGTTGTCAGAGCGCCACCTGCTGTTGACTTCTAAACAATAATACTGAATTATAGTAAAGGACATTCAGCCAATCAGAAACACTGAGTGTTTACACTGAATGGACTGGAATGTCTGTCGTGTGTCATGAGATTTGTAGTTTTCACATCTTTCATATTAACAATGTGTCTGTGTTATATTGAATTTATATGGTCTAATTGTATTTGGAATTAAAATCTTCCTGCAGAAAAAGACCATTACAAATATTAGGATTAAATCCTGGCAGATACTGGCTTCATGGTTAACATCAGACACGGTTTCAAACCTAATGCCTTTGGGTCCCTTTAGAAAATGCGTAAGATAGAATGATCTGCAGGCCAGGAGTGGGAGAACTCTGAGGACATCTAGTGGTCATTGCTTTAATTTACATCAGCCAACAACCCACTGCCATAAACATGATTGTATTAAATTTTTATTGCCACACAGCTGCAGGGTCTCGGGGTCCTGGGTTTTAGTCTCGCCCTGAGGTCACCGTCTGTGTAGGGTTTAATATATTTCCATGTTCCTGGGTATATATTTTCATTTTATTTGTGTGTGTAATGTCTAGCATTATGTTATATAAATTATAATATAATTATATTTCATTATAGTGCGTGTATTTATTTATAATATATAATTTATAAATAAAATGACACATATTTATAAAAGTGCTTTGTAAGTGAGGGGATTACTGCATTTTTGTGCTGCTGTAATTATTAAAGCTGTGGAGTTAAAATATTTAAAGAACTAACAAAGGTGCTGCACGGAGAGGGGCGTGGTCGATGCAGAGGTGGCGCTGCCGCGTCATCGAATTTCTCTGCAGCGATTGGCCGAACTGTGGTTTTTGTTCTAGCCAATGGAAACGAAAAGGAGTTTCAGCACGCGCGCCAGAAGATGCTGAAGGAGGTTCAGGGAGCGCGTTCGCGGCTGCGTGGAGCGGTTGCCTAGAGACGAGGTAAGTTCAGTTTAACGGTCAGTAAGTAACGGCTGGACCGGGTTGCGTCCACATCAGCGACCTTAAGGTTCAGGCGATTGTCCGTGAAGTTTAAACCTTTCTACAGACTTCAGTTGCTGAGGTGTAAACAAAGTCTTGTAGAGTTGTTTCACCTGAAATTGTTGTTGAAATGATTTCTTTACAATGTTGGTGAGAAAAATTAGACGTCTCCATGTTTACGATAACGATAAAGCAGTGGTACATATGAAAACGTAGGGTTTATTTAGAGTCTATTTTGCATCTCAACACGGATGGATGTTTTAAAATAATTACCATGCCAAAACCTCATCTCATAACAACATTTGAAGCAGGAAACATATTTGTAATCATTCTTATTTAAAGGCTTTTTTGTGAGGGAGCCTTTATAGGCATTAAATGCTTCAGACATCTGGTTCTTGTCACCACCACTGAACAACTGGGGAGATTTCACTGTGAGTAGTTTTTGTAGTAGTGTTAGCCATGAACGGATTTTGAATAACCAATCCAAAATCCAGCATGTGGTTTTGAACTCTGAGAGGAAATCTCATCAACCGGAGGAATCCCATGTAGACACAGGGATAACACACCTCACACTTCACAGACAATTATCCAAGGCAGCTTTGAACAACACTACCACTACCCTAAAAAGAAATATATTAAATATAGTCACTTTAGACTGTGTGTCCAGTCTGTCCCCCACAGTGTGTTACATCTGTGCCATATTTGTTATATGACTAATATTATGGCTTTGGCCGACTGTTAACATTTATTGTACCCAAGAAAACACCACAGAACCCAACAAGCCGCCATATTAACAGCTGTATGCTAATAACCCCAAAGTGATTTGCACTGTCTGAAATGAAGCACAGGAGATGTTCTTTAGCGAGTAATTAACAACCCACTCTGCCTTTGTAGTTCAAGTCACACTGTGTTAAGGAGCTGTAGGTGTCAAAGCTGAAGTGTTACATTGACCAAATGGTCCAGACTGCTTTAAGGGAGGCTATTGTTTTGTTATGGCTAGGCACCACTAATATGAATGTCTGCTTTCAAAACAGAACAATGGATAGCCACCGGGTCGTGCTGCTGATTCTCCATGTAGTCGCAGTGAAGATGTGCCACCCTGGATGTCAGTGTGAAGTTGAGAACTTTGGATTTTTTAGCAGTTTCACTTTGACCAAAGTGGACTGCAGTGGAGTGGGCCCCATCATGGTTCCAGTGTCGATTCCTTTGGACACTTCATCTCTGGACCTTTCCTCCAATGGTATCCATTCCATTGAAGGCTCTATACTTTCTGGACCGGGGTACACAACCCTTTCTAGCCTCAATCTGAGCAACAACCTAATCTCTGTGGTGAACAGCAGCATGTTCTCCAACCTTTGCTATCTTGAGACTCTGGATTTGAGCCGGAACGCCATCAAGATCCTTGTTGAAGGCTGTTTCTCAAGCCTGCCTCTTGCTGAAGTTGATCTGAGCTACAACCAGATTCGTGAAGTTAATCTGAATGTCTTTAATGTCAGGGACCATGGAAGGCTTCTCAACATAGATCTTTCTCATAACTTGGTAAGAGCTGTAACGCCTTCACATCTTTCTAACATACAAAGTCTTAATTTGGCGGGAAATCAGCTAAGGTCAATTCCAGATCTCCAGGATACTTCACTCAGGTCCTTGAACCTGGCGGATAACCCCATCTCAATCATTGACAAAAAGAGTTTTGCTGGTCTGAAGTATCTTGTCCACCTCTTTCTAAGCAAGATGCCCCAATTGCACACCCTTCATCCTCAGAGTCTACAGGATCTTCAAAACCTCCAAGTCCTTGACCTGTCACACAACAGCAAACTGAAGTCATTAAGCACAGATGTATTAAGTGGTCTTACACAACTTGAAGAACTCAATCTGTCAAATTCTGGAGTTGTGTCTTTGCCTGCAAATATCCTGCAGCTCCTCCCAGGCATTAAGAACATTTTTCTGAGGAATAGAGTTAAGTGTTGGAGGGTCCACAAACAGAAACTCTTTCACAGACACGTCAAACGGATTGACACCACTGAACTTCTGACCTGCAATGTGACAGGTGTTGTTCTATAATCTACATATTTGTGTTTATGTATATATAAACTTTGGATTGTGATCACTCTGGAATTTAACGTGCCTTATTTATACGTTTTAGGGCTCTGGCAGACATGGATATTGATGCTGTTACTGCTGAGTTATTTTCATGTGCAGCTTTCTTATTAAAACATGTCACATAACTGTCTACATTGCCATTTTAAATATACTAATGATGAACAAATCTCATAACTACAAAACATAAGACAGCATTATTATTTCCATGTTTTGTTTATTAGAGCATTGAGCATACACAGACTATAGACTATAAGAATTTAGGCTGTATTTAAGACATTATTTGGTGAGGTTTCCAGTGGATGATGTATTGGTTTAAGGCATGCTGGGTATTGTAGTGTAATATTGTAGTGTAGCAATGCAATGCTAATCAGGTTAAAACTTCTCTGCAGGCAGAACCTATTTTATTGTTTTTTGTACTGTACAATATTCTTTATTGTATAATATACTGTTTTATTTACTCCAAGCATGATATATTTTAATTTATAAGTCAGGTAACTTTTGTTTCACATAAGGTAAGATGTAGATGTGATATGTCAAAGACAGTATTAATTTATGCTGAAAATAAAATCTGTGCAATGCCATTACCTGTGTATTGCTTTTTTATGCTGAATATCATGTTTCCTTCTTTGTAAATCTCTTTGCAAACCTGTCACACACTAACACCAACAATTCAGTGTCACTGCAGCGCTGAGAATGATCCACTACCCAAATAGTAACCTACCTGCACACTGGTGTGTATATGGAGGTCCCATATACTGTATAGGGGGTACTGACCATTGAGGAACATGGTAAATAGGGATAACAAACTATGCAGATTAACAGATTGACTACAGTGTATAACTAGAACTAGTGCAGTAGAAAAATATTGGAAAATGGGTGTATAAACAAAGAGCTCAGATTTTAAAATTATCACTCTATGTTCTGCAAAACAAATAAGACACCAACCCACCTGGCTTTGACCTTTACTTTGGCTACATTCCCAAATTGTGAGAATTTTTGAAAAACAATTATCCTGAATCCTCACCTTAGTCATTATACCTAGCCTAGGGCTACAGGTAACCTCACCTGTGCGGTGTTCAGCTGCCTTCTGGTTGGCTGGAGACATGAGTCCGTTACTAGGGAGACCCAAGCCTCGCCCTCCCGCTGAGTGAAGCCCCGCCCCTCTTTGATCATGGCTCCTGCGGTGGATAGACTCGGTTTCTGGGGCAAACCGACCTCAACCTTGGACTGGTGTGAGGAGAACTATGTCGTTTCATTTTACATCGCTGAGTTCTGTAAGTAATCCTCAATCTGTGTGCAGCTGTGACAGAAGCGAATGTGCGTTTGTTTTGGGTCTTGTTTAAAGAGAGACAAGCCGACCATCATAAAACACCGCATAAAATCAACCTGAAAAGCAGTCGCCGTTAAGATAGATGACACCGCAATATGCGGCTTAGTTGTATTTGCGTTCCGCTTTAAATAGTGCACCTGTTAAAGTGGAAGTAAGCAGGCTTCTTGGCTTAAATTTCTATTCCACCTTAAAGAGCGCAGCAGTTAAGGTGGCAGTTACAAGGCTTCGTAGATTTATTTTTCCAGTTCCCCTTAAAGAGCACTGCTGTGAAATGAAAGTAATTAGGATTGGTAGTTGACATTTCAATTCCACCTTAAATGGAGTAACAGATAAGCTGACGTTTATTCAGACTCTGGTGGCTTCTTGTTCGCCCGGCACTTAAGTTGTGTTATAGTTCCACCTTAAATAGTTCATTGTTACGCGTAACCGCTGCAGCATTTAAGGTGGAACGGAAAAATCCAATCAGCTAAGCTTCGTGTGTAAGAATGACACAGAGTAGACCCATTACAGCTGTGAATGGACTTGATCTTGTTTTGTTTTGTTTGGCTGGCTTTGTCTTTTCTATTTAATAAATGTAATAAACGTCTTAAGTGCAGTTTGTTTGACTGAAATGTGTCCTTATTGAACAAGTTAACACGAGCGTTCACGCCCAGTGACGTCACGGACTCGCAATTATGCGTTCGTGGATGGCGATAAAGTCAACAAAATGAGACTTCTTAATGACACTTGTACGCTGTGGTGCTTTTTCTATAAATAGCTGTTATAGACACGTCACAATCTCTTAGTCACCATTTTAGTAATACGTTGCTTCTAAATATCAATATGGTAAAAAGAAAATGAAAAATCAAGGGTGGGTAACAGATAAAAGCAAATTATAAAATAAGTAAATAGAAATAGACATTTTATTTTAAGCAAAGAAAAGGTATACGGTTCTAGAGCCAACAGACCATGTCGGCCCAGAGTCAGGAAAAAAAAAACTCCCTTCACATCAGAAGAGACATACATGAAAAATATTGGATATTGGTACCCGCCCACAGTTTCAACATTTCAAAATGTTTTCTGCAATTACTCCCAGCCTTTAATCAACATCAGTGGCACCACCGCATATAGATCCCTCTGGGTTTGTGTAAAGCAATGCCTGGAGGTATGGGTGGAATGTGCAGCGTTCAGGAAAAGTGATCACATAAGCCACAGGGACAGTTTGTGATGGGTGCTGGTAGTTTTCGTGTGTACATACACATCCATTTGGATATATCAAGGAAGCTAGGTAAAAATGTCTCTTTGATCATGAAAAAACAGACACTGGACTAGGCACAGTGTATCATCTACAGTGCTAGATGTTACTTATTTATTTTCATTTTATTGAGCACTAGCGAGGAGTTATGTCTTGAAAGAATGGTCACGGTCAAATCAGTGTGATTTGCAGTACGTTTCTGTTTGTGTCATGTTGTTTATTTTTGTAGGGAACACAGTCAGTAACCTGATTATGATCCTCCCTCCCATTTACGGAGCCCTGCAGACAGTTAAAGATGGACTCGAGGTCCGTTATGTGTGGGCATATTTAGGACTTGCAGGTAAGCATGTGCAGAACACGTAAAAAACATGTCAAAGGAAGTTACGTTATATATTTTATATCCCAAAGCCTAGACTGCAGCCGAGGTAGGAGTGTCCTCTGAGTACTTTCTTAGACTCTCAGCAGCTCTGACCAGAAGCCTTATTTTTGCATCAGATGTCATGTTCTCATGTCTTTCTCACGTTTACAGAACACTACGACTAACCAAAGATCATGAAAGATGCATCAACTGTGTCCTCTATATTTTTCTGAGCGTAGGGTGCATATCTAGGTTGTATTCAAGGGATCTTTCTGATAGGGACTGCCTTCTTTAACATAATAATGCCTGAGAAATGCAACCTACCTCTGCTGCAGCCTTGGCTTTAGGACCCAGCTTTAGTCACATCATATATTGTTTGTGTAGAAGCTTCACTATATGAGTAGACTTGATTTGTTAATGCATGTATAATCAGACAGTGGTGTTAGAGTAGTGTTGCACCTGTGCTGTTCTTTTATGTTGTTGCTGTTATTGATATAGCTGTTGGCATTGGTTCTTGGTGCTTCCACATGACACTGCTGTATGAAATGCAGGTGAGAAAAAACTTATCTTCACTTCTGCACCTACACTGAAATCTTCGGTTTCCTTTGTGTAGTGGAAAAGGATATGCATTGATTAAATCCCCAAATGTGTCTTTTTCCAGTGCATAAAAGCATTCTATAGCTTCAGTTTCTGATGTTTTACCTGTTGATTTTTCAGCTGTATGTGCCGAAAGCTTTAATGAATAATTTATTAACCCTTTTCAAGACTTTAACGTGTCCCTGTCCTGGTTTTTCTTTGCAGCTGCTGGATGAGCTGCCGATGATCTACAGCTGCTGTGTCTTCGTTTACTGTTTGTAAGTGAATCTCTTTCTTAATATTAAGGAGTTTCACAATTTGGATTGAAGTAGAGCTTAGCATTCGATAATACACAGTCACTGTTGGAAGGAAACCTTTTAATTTGGATTTTTTCACATTTTACCCTGTGTCAAAATTTCAAGACAGGTTTAACAATATAAATACAGGAGGTCCTCGGGTTACGTCAGTCCCGAGTTACGATGTTTCGTGGTTACGACACATCTCCCATTTACTGTATAAAGCCTTGTTTCGACCTAAGTGGTTTTGCGTCGTAAATGTCGCAACGCGATCTTCGTGTTTGGTGTGTGCGGCGGAAGAATACACGGTTACGCGGCTCGGGACCGAGGAGGATAGGTGTTAGGATAGGATAAGTGCTTACAGTATGTTATTTACGTACAGTATGAACGTATGTTCCGACTTACACCGAAAATCGGTTTACGACGCGACGTAGGAACGGATCAACGTCGTAAGTCGAGGACCCCCTGTACCCCCAAGTCACTTACCCCAAACACCTCATGGAACAGACTTGTAACATATTCACATACCCACTCACACATTGAATAAAATGGTCCATTAAAGGGGCTTCACATCCCATTCGTCTCAATGAGACTTAGTCCTTGTTTTCCTGTTGTGCTGCATACATGCATTGCCCTCATTTCTGAAATTGACTCTTTCATCTTATTCTTCAACAGTGTTTCACTTTCTCTTTCTAGACTGAGCTATTTGTGTTGTAATATGTCCTACTGCATTTCTCCTATTACAGATATGAATGCTTCAAGCAAGAAAATGCCATTAACTACTTCCCAATCATACTTCTCCTTTTCTTCAGTATTATTGTCAGTGTGGTAAGGCTTCCTTTGCTTATTTAGGATTTAATCTCTCTTCTATTTTGAATTGACTCTGTTTGTACTGCCACATTCCTGTTGAGTCTTGCGTCTTACCTTTGACCTTCATCCAAGTATTGGTTGTTTGTTTTTGGCCGCCCTGCCCAGATTTACAGATTGTGTCTCAGTACATATTTTCCTGTAATCTTACACTCCAGGTCTACTTGCAGTGGAAGGAGCCAGTGTTTCATCAGGTAAGACGTGAGTCCATTAAAACATCAGTGAAAGTTTACTGTGGGTGTTTGTTCTTAAGGCTACATGACAGCTATATAAACCTGTCATAACAACTGACATAAACTTACATAAACATCTGTAAAGGCTTATTCCAAAAGAGCTGGTAGTAACATTTTCTAAAACAGCTTTTATAACAACTGATGTTTGTTGGAATAAGCCTTTATAGACGTTTACATAGGTTTCTGTGTGTTGTTCTAAGTTTATAAAGGAGTACTGTAGCTTTATGAAAAAAAACATAAATGTGGCGGGAACACACCCTGGAGGGGGCGCCAGTCCTTCACAGGGCAACACACACACACATTCACTCACACCTACGGACACTTTTGAGTCGCCAATCCACCTACCAACGTGTGTTTTTGGACTGTGGGAGGAAACCGGAGCATACGGAGGAAACCCACGCAGACACAGGGAGAACACACCACGCTCCTCACAGACATTCACCCAGAGGAAACCCATGCAGACACAGGGAGAACACACCACGCTCCTCACAGACAGTCACCCGGAGGAAACCCACGCAGACACAGGGAGAACACACCACACTCCTCACAGACAGTCACCCGGAGTGGGAATCGAACCCGCAACCTCCAGGTCCCTGGAGCTGTGTGACTGTGACACTACCTGCTGCACCACCGTGTCGCCCTTTTAAATGACAGTGATACGTAAATATCTTCTCAGATTTATGTCATAATTTGGCTTTGGGGCTGTTTTACTGTAAGGCTGACTGAGGTTATCTGTTATGTTATAGTTAATATACAGACACCTGCTCTCCAAACATTTTGTTCTGAAATGAAGGGTATTATTGAAGAGTTCATTACTGTCTGCTGCAACTACAGCATTTGCTTTTCTGGTCAGGCTTTATACCAGATAATGAAACCTTCCTGTGAGGATTTAAGGGGTTTTCAGTCAGAGCTTCCCATTTGATTAATTTCACTGCATCTTTAAAAAACTCCCACGACAATGGTTTTCTAAACAAAAGAAAACAGCTAACAGCACAAGAGGTATTGACATCGCGGAGCCGGTTCTGTGTGAGCACATGAGGGCAGAAGCTCTCCCTGATGTGGGAGGCTGATATCTGAGTGCATTCTCATTGTTCTGTTGCCATTTATTTGTCTTTAAACACTGCAGCAACTCAGCAGAGTGTATACAATCCACACAGCCTTTTTTCTTCTTCTGTTAAATATGTGCTGGAACAATACTGTACTGTATACAGTCCTGTAAGAAGCTGTAAGCTGACAGGCTCTTATCCTTTTCTACAGGTCATGTATGGTGTGCTCGTGGGGTGTTTAGTGATACGCTCGGTTTTCATAGTCACATGGTAAGTGCGAGTTTGTAATTTCAGGTCCAGATTAGCAGGAAAACGACAGAAAACGTGTTTGTAACAGAAGCCTTAAAAACGATTTTTATTATTTTTGGTTACGTTTTTAAAAGTTAAACTTTAGTATTTGGTTGCGTTTTCTGCTTCACACAATTTAAATAATGTTTAACGATGTTGAGATTTTCCTTTGATTTGCAAATGGAATGTATCTTTTTTGCCTCTTTCCTTGCGCAGGTAGATTATCTTACAGCTTATTTATTTAAAAATATCTCCTGAAAAATAACTGGAAATTAAACATCTGTAGGCTAATCATTTTTTTAAAAAAAGTACTCTGACAGTTCTCCATTTGCTTAGTCATGGAATTGAGTGTAACCTGAGCCATTTGCTGTAGGGTGTATCCTTGGCTGAGAGCGCTCTGCTACACGTCTTTAACCGTCTTCCTGTTGGGATTCTTTTTATGGAACGTTGATAATATATTCTGTGACTCTTTAAGGTGAGGAGATGTTTCAGATACATTTTTTTTGTTCATAGTAAGCATTGTACAGATTATGCGTAAGGTGTATAAATTAAATTGTGTGTGTGTGTGTGTGTTTTAGAGGTGCCCGTCAGAGGCTACCACCTGTAGTCGGTGCCGTCACACAGCTGCACGCCTGGTGGCACATTCTCACAGGCCTCGGCTCTTACCTCCACATTCTCCTCAGGTACCTGCCTTCAAGCCTCACCCCGAAATTATACAACATTTAAAATCTACTTTAAAGGCTAAGCACCACTTAATGGACCTCCATGAATATTTCACATTGTTTTAGTTACTGACCGATATAAGTATGAATTAAAATGAAAATAGCAGCTTAATTTGCTTTAAAACTGACAAATTTATTAAATTGACGGAAAAACCCGAGAGCTCTACGGAAATTCTTAAACGCGACCTTGACGTCACTGGTGGACAACAGCTGAACAACGCCGCGGTAAAACACCGTTATGACTGACTGTTATGACAGTATCTAGCTAAATAACCAACATTATTCATGACAATAGCCTAGCAATAAGCTAAACTCAAATGTAGAGGTACCGTTATTCTTGTAAATGTGATCGAAGTCGAACTCGAATTCATCCGACACTATAAACCTCCGTAATGCAGCTACGTAGCCGAGTATAATCTGAGCCACCGAGTTTAGCGAGTCAAGCTAACGTTAACTAACACCAACTAAAACAGGCGAAGTGAGTGTCCTTACCCTGTTTACCTCCATGTTACAGAGGCTCTTGAACACCTTTCGTTGGTGTCCTTACATGCCCATATTGTTGGAAAAGCGCCAGTGAAATGAGCTACAGATAACGGAGTGAGCGGATGGTCCTTTCCAAAGTGCCCGTTTAAAGTGGACAAATTTAGTCCATTTTCTGGATATTTTGGGGTTTTGGGTCATTTGTTCACAGATGTCCCACTGTACATTGAATGATTGCAGCCAAAAACAACACACCTTTTCGTCATTTTGCATTAAATTAAGTGCAGCTTCTAGAGTGTTGTCCACCATCTACGTCACAGGCAAGACAAGACGCCTATTAGAGTTTCCCAACACCGTTGGGGGGGGGGGGGGACCCAACGGTCTTTTAAACCTTATTCCTTCAATTAGTAAGAAATAACATGTTTTCTGACTATCAATAAACACAAGTTAGGAACTCAACTTCCACTGTATTTATTTGTTTGACACTTTCATATCGCTGGTGCTTAGCCTTTAAAAACTTTTACAGTAAGAGCAGCTCACATTAGGAATTACTGGGCTATAGAAAATAATAAATAAAGGGCTTATATTGTGGAAAGCTGGATTTTAATTGAAACAGTTCCATATTATTTCAATGAAATCATCAGTTCGATAATTTTATTTACAGTGCAGACTTATGTGCTGTAAAGAATTATAAATAGTCTGACAACAAAAGTTATTCAAGGATAAACAAACATACAGTAATTGTCCTGTTTTAGGGAATATTTGTGACTGTGAGAATCATCTACAGCTCTTTTCATCATCCTGATCACATCTGTTTTTTTGTATTATTATTATTTTCTTGTCTAAATTTGTCTGTATCAGTGTTTCACACATGAAAATGTTTTCATAATCCGTCACTGTCTCATCTACAGCCTCCAGATTCGGTCGACCTACCTCAAATACAGACCTAAAGTGAAGGTGTGTTCTGATGCACTCTAATGTGTATTCGTTTAGTTTATTTAACTTCATTAAAGTTACTTCACCCAGTAAAACTAGGCTGTTTTCTAATGCTGCTGATGCAATGGTTGCAGTTTGTTTGTGGCATTTGGCCCATGCTGCACATCGAGTCTCAGAAGACAAGTTGAGAGGGCGAGAGGGGGATGACGACGGTAGCCAATCACTGAGATCGAACGCTACGAGACCCAGCCAGTCGCCTCCAGAGGAAACCAGAGGAGGCGACCAGCAGCCGGACGCTCGCTCCTCCCATCCCCGCATTCCCCTGCTTCAGTTCGCCACGTATAGTATCTTGGAGAGAGATTTCCCTGCAGTGAAAGAGAGAGGGTCTGTTTTTCGTTTGTTATAACCGAGTAGATCAGAGCTAGGAGCTGGCACGTGATTTGTTTTGCACAGGGTAGGCCAGCTTTAACCACAGTCAAGTGGTTCATGAGAATATAGGGTTTTAAATAGGGTTAAATGGACAGTTTGATGGATGATTTTATTTCCTCCTAATAGGAGTGGTGTAAAATGTGGCACTGATTATATATAAGCAAATGATATCTACTCATTATCAGCCTTACGATTGTTTCTCTAATCATTAACGTATTTCAGCGACACTATGTCCTCAAGTGTATTTTAACAGTGTAAAATTTTGTACGTCATCTTCACACAGATCCATGTTTTGCTTGTTACCTTTAGCTTTTTAATGAATATAAAAGGGTGATTTAATCAAAATCAAAGGGACAAAATCAACTGTATTGAAACTTTAAACTGGATTTTTTAAACAGTGCTGACACAAGAGTATTAACAGTTTGTTTCAAGGGACTGAGCGAGTGCAGCTCTGTTGTAGAATGTTACAGATCAGTACTGTAAATTAAGTGAACCGCCTCGGTGGATTCCTTACAATATTTAAGGCCTCTAATTTTATAAAACAACAAATTATTCATGTTTCTATTATGTGATGGTTTTATTTATTTATGAACAAAAGCTCCTCTTTTGACGACACTCGGAAGTTCTCTTAAGGCAAGGTAGTATTCTACGAGGCTCTTGTTGAATTCCACTGAAATCATAAGGGGCTGAATCACTCAGCATTAATGTTCGAATTTGACTCTCCTTGCTTTAGTCTCACGAGGCCTGATGTGATCTTGTAATACACATCTGGAGACGACTGGTTCAAACGCTTGGTTGAAGCAAAATCTGTGACTCTGCATTATGCAGATTTTCGCTTTGCTTTATCCAACACTTCTTATTCAGGTCATTGTTTCTATAAAATTTATAAAACACATTGTAACGCATCAGGCTACAGAAGATACTCTGGTCTGCGCTGGTCAATCAAAGCCCAAACTGGCTAACAAAATTGTGTGTTCTCTGTAGAGAACTTGCTCATCTGGTTTTCTTCTGGGCCTTTCTCAGTCATGCTAACTTAACATATACAAGAGGTCCTCGGGTTACGTCAGTCCCGAGTTACGTTGTTTCGTGGTTACGACACATCTCCCATTTACTGTATAAAGCCTTGTTTCGACTGAAGTGGTTTTGCGTCGTAAACGTCGTAACGTGAACTTCATGTGTGGTGTACGCGGCGCGGCGGAAGAATACACGGTTACGCGGCTCGGGACCGAGGAGGATAGGTGTTAGGATAGGATAAGTGCTTACAGTATGTTATTTACGTACAGTATTTACGTATGTTCCGACTTACACCGACGTAGGAACGGATCACCGTCGTAAGTCGAGGACCCCCTGTACAAGCGTGTGCTAACGACACGTCAGACAAGCTCGTCATTGCCCCCTACTGTAAGCTTCATCAAATTTTACAAAATAACATTTATATATGAAAGCTATCTCACTTTTTTCCCCTCCCAAACAAGTCTACATTCCAACTCACATTTAGCCCCACGTCTTTGTTGTTGTCCACAGCCTTGCCTTTGTTCCTGTGGGGCAGTTTCCTGGACTTGACCCTGGTCAAAGACTACTTTACACAAAAAGTAATTTCAATCTCAGACTGATCAATCTAAATTAAATGTAAATGACTCTGGGTCTTCTAATGCACCCATATTGGTGTAGTTTGTAACTATACCGTTTAGACCAGGGGTGGGCAATCTTATCCGCAAAGGGCCGGTGTGGCTGCTGGATTTAAGTCCATTCAGGCTCAAGCACACCTGATTTCACTCCTTTAATTAGTTGGCTTGAGTAAAACAAATGATCATGTGACCTCCTGGTTGGTTGGAACAAAAACCAGCAGCCACACCGGCCCTTTGCGGATAAGATTGCCCACCCCTAGTTTAGACGGTTGCTCAATTTGTCATCCACCTAAACCCCATTTCATGAAAGAACAAGGGACCACCAACCAGGTATTATTTGAGTTGTGGACCAGTTTTGGAGCAGCAGTGAGCGCAGATACAGCCCTGTTATCGTAGCTGTAAAGATAAATGTGCCCTAATGTTAGCAGGTCTCAAAATGCATTTATTGTATGGCCCCCTTAGTGGGTATAATGCGCCACTGGGCCACCCACCTCTACGTCCTCCTCATACCCATCTTTCATGGTCCATTCATTTCACTTAGTGAACAGAGATCATGTTTTATCAAAACTATTGCTAACGTACTGTGGAACTGGGGCAGATCTGGCTCGGCACTGTTCAGAAATCATAAACACACATTGATTAGTTGGCACATATACTATGACTATAATTGCAGCATGTGTTTTAGATACATTCAGGGCACTGTTATGAAACAGTAGTGGTAGAGCTACCAACACTGATTCCACTATCTAGGAGTCCCCAACAGATGAAGATACTCAGCATGCTTGTAGGAGAACACTAAGAGCCTGGTTTTATAACCAAACAGAAGCACAGATTAACATCACACTAAGTGTTGGAAGAGAGATTGGGGCCATGTGACACACCCAGAGAGTACAGAGGCCAATCGAATTCTCTTGAACTTAGAACGCATAATGTAAGCGTTTCTAATAAACAGGAGATTGAGATTTGGTTTGAGGTGGTTGCAGTTCACTGGCAACAAGGCGACTCCAGTGAATGCCACGAATGTACTGCACAACAGTTATAATAGCACAGAGCTTTAGCACAAGGCTTGTTCTGATACTGAACCCATGTCATACCTCCTCCTGTTAAAATCATGTTAATCTCTTAATCTGTTGACTACTTGAACTGCCAAAGACTGCTCTGAGCTCTAGAAAACTTTGTGTTGCGTATACGAGTCTCGCGCTTGGTTTACGCATCATGTGGAGTGTTTATCAGTAAATAAAGCAGTGCAGAGCCTGTAAGATTTCAGTGCAGAATGATAATAGGTAGAGGCTTAAAACGCCACCTCACTTCTGTATTCTCCTTGTCCTACACGTTTGTAGGTGGATTGTCCACAGGGATATATGTGTGTGTGTGATGCCCTTTAGTGGACTGAAGCCCTGTCTAGAGTATGTTCCTGCTTTGCGCCCAATTATTCTGGACTCTAACTGAGACCCTGACCAGAATAAAGTGGATACAGAGGAAGATTTAATAATGCATCTTCAATTTAACCATTTAGACTCTGAGTAATGCCTCATACCTTGAGGGGAACTGTTTATTACACTGAGGGAACAAATGGTGTTTAATTCCTGGAATTGGGGGATTGTGAGATTGTGTTTTAAACCGCTGCGTTATTTTCTGCCTCGAGGCTCTGTAGGAAACCAATATGTTTTAAAAGTGAAAAGGATTAACAAAGGAAATACAGTGTAATATAGAATATGTTTGGGCTTGTTTTCTGAACAGAGAAAAAGCCTAGTCCAGAAGGAAAAGACTTAATCCCTGTCCAGGAAACTGACCGACGAATGGGACTAAACAAACTGCTGCTTTGGTCAGAGCAGTGGGTTGGGTTTAGACCAGTTGCTGATACTGAGGGTGCCTTGTTTTTATTTTTATTTTATTTTTTCCTGGTTACACGTATATTCCATGTTGCCTTGATATTTAATATAATATTCCACATAATACCTGTGTTATGCTCATGCTGTAAAACCCAAGTAATAAGCTCTTACGTTTGTGCCAATATACTGTATTAGGCAAGAAGAACAAAATAAGGAACTGCTGCCAAAACCCTCTACATCATCTCGCGTTGGCGTTGGTTCGACTCCTTTTTTCAGGCAGAAACCGCGTGTGAAGTTCCTGTTCTGGTCCATCATGTGTTTTGTTAAACTACTGTACATTCAATAATAAGTGTGTAATTAAAGTGTTTAATTGGAGCAGTGTGATGTTGTATTTTTCTGACCCCTTCGTTGACCCCCTGTCTGAAGGGGTTTCGGATTTTGAGCATCGACATGTTCCAGCATCATCCTCAGGGCCAGCTGCCTCAGGTCTCGAAGAGTGGCAGCAGAGTGAACTGCTAACTGCCCTGAAAAGCCATGCATGAGTACAGAGGATATTCTTGAGTGAGGGCTGTGCACAGATTTATTTTACAACAAAACCCTTGACTGCACCGTACACAGTGCTCTTAAATTTGAAATAAAAATTAGGAACCTGTTTTAATCCCATATCATTACTTTAGTTTTTAATGCAATAAAGAAACCTCAAAATCTAAAACATTAAAAGTAATATTGGTGATATTTTAAAAAAGTGAATGTCAGTGGATTTGTTGCTATTGCCCCGTGTTGTAGTAGGGAGCTTGGTAGTTGCTCTGTAATATTCAACCTCAGAGAACTGAAATCACGCTAAAATATTCACCCTAACACAGTGATTTTAAAATGTAACCAAAATTTGGAACTAATAATAATAACTGATAATACAGTTTCTATAGTTTAAAGTTCTGTAGAAGTCAAAATGCAGTGATCCACAAAAGTCTGCAGACCCTAAACACCATGGTTTTCACTCAAATACAGTGCATTTAAAACACGTCACATGTCTAAATCACTGTAGGGTCTTTATAACATGGTACATACACTGTAAAAATATTTCTTGTAAATTTTACAGTAAAATACTGGCAGCTGGAGTTCCCAGGCATTTACCGTATTTTTACAGGAACACTACTGTATTTCACATTTACAGCATATTACTGTAATTGAGTAATACAATAATTTACTGTAAATACTGTGATTTACAGTAAAATACTGTAGCAGACTCACTGTAAATTTACAGCAATTTTTTACAGTGTAGCAGTATTTTCATTGTATTCTGGCTGTAATTATAAATGAGAACAACAGAGGGCGTCAGCACAAAGAAATCACTGCTATCACACCTATAAAAATGAGTAATTTCCCTCCAGTTAAAATCCCAATCAGAGTTTAACAGCTCACCTCACCACACCATAAATGTTCTGTGCATGATTCATTCTCTATCAAGACAAAGCTTTAGAGGCCCTTTAAAGAAACTAAAAAAACTCATATTATTGGGCACTTTAATAGGAACCCAATGCTTCCAAATAACGAGAAAACATGAATTAATATCTGGTTTAAATCAAACAAAAATAAAAAAGGCAAGGGAAGATTATTTACAGAGCAACTCTTGTACAAAAGGGCAATTCAAAGTGCTTTACAGAGTCAAAAGAAACAGAAGTGGCATTTAAAACAAGTAAAATAGTGCAATAAAAGAACATATTAAAATGACTCAAACAATTAAAATGATATAATAAAAGAAGAAAATGAATGTAAATTGCATCATAATGGGTTTTAGAAGAACTACATGATTTGTGTTACTCATATGCCTTTAAGATAAAGGTATTAATTATGTACATTATAATTTCAGAAAGTGTGTGAGTGAATGTGTGAGTGTGTCTGTGTTGCCCTGTGAAGGACTGGCGCCCCCTCCAGGGTGTATTCCCGCCTTGCGCCCAATGTTTCCAGGTAGGCTCTGGACGCCACCGCCACCCTGAACTGGATAAGGGTTACAGATAATGAATGAATGAATGAATAATTTGAGAAAGGTTCATTATAATTAGCGCCCCTTGATTCCTGATGGACTCCCACCACAACCCTGTTCAGGACGAAGCAGTTACAGATGAGTGAATGATTATCAGTGATTGTGCTGAGCTCAGTATAAAAACAAATAGAGCGAGTGATGTCTTAAAAGCTGTTTCCTGTGATATCATTATTTGTGCTTTAGAAATTAAGTCATGTTTTACTGCTGTACTTTACAGTGATTCGTGGGTTTAAGGAGTAGTGAGGTAAGTAAAATAACCCCATTACAGTTTGAAAGATGTCAAGATTAGTTTGTAATGAGTTACTATATTAAGTTATGCATTCATCATCAAAACTGGTGGAATTCCCCTTTAAATCTCATCACAATAAAGAAACGAGACGTGAAACAAAGGCAGGACTAAGTCATAGGGTCAGCGCTGCAGTGACTGAGGTTGTATTTGTTTTGATAAGTCTTGTGCGTCTGTAGGAACTGTGCATGTGGGACTTTTTCGAAGCTGCTCATTCAGAGACGTGCCCTGGTGATTACCCGGTTCGTGTAAGCCAGGATGTTTTCCTGCTGTTCACACTCGTGCCAGATACAGTCATTTTCCTGTGGGTATACAGCGCTGGGAAAAAGTCAGCCTTATTAAATTTCCTATCAAAACCAGTCAAGTTATTTATTAAGACATGGGACCCTTAACAACCAACACGCAAGACCATCAACATAATAAAAGCTTTCATCACTGAGACACAGGAGAAAATCAAGTTCCAGTCTTGTTTCAGTTCTGGGCCAATCCCAGAACTGAAAAGACAGTGGATCACAATGGGTCTGAAAGGACGTGGATCTGTTGAGAAGCCAGCACTGCGAAGAGGAAGTAGATGCAACAGAAAAATTAAAAGTCCCCTAGAGATTAAATGAAGGGAAGCTCTAACGGAGGCCAGGGTTGGACACTGAACTCTGAAAATGTTGATGTTACATTATATTATGGTTGATTATATTGTAGTAAATGAGGATTTTTTTTCTTATAATTATCTGTGACATATAGGTTTTCTATATCTTCCCAAATGCTACTTAATGGAAACCTGTATTTAATGGCTGTTTTTGGATGGATATTAAATAAAAAGGCTGCAAAATGAAGTAATAAAAGGTGAGGTTCAGGTTTGTTATTTTAATCTTGGAATAATTTATTCAGTAGACATTTTTCTTTTTCTGGGAAGTCATCTCCACAATGGTTTCACTGTCATGTCTGGTCAGATTTTATCAGTAAAACCCACAAAAGGCTTTTAACGCTCCGGTTTTTTACAGTGATCTGTTCTAACATGCTTTTCTCATAAAAACTGCTCTTTTCTTACTCAAGCGGAAAGACTGTGTCTTGTGACGTTTACCAGGCAAAATAAACTGGATTTTACCTGTTTACATGGGCGCTGAGGCGAAGCTGCTTCACTGACCATACGTTCTGTTACATTCTGAATTACATTTTATAAGGTACATGGTATTTCTGATCAGAGGCACCCAAAACTTTACACACACACAGTGTCACACAAGGTGTTGAACAGATATTATTGTGTGTATAAGGGGTGGGTAAGGGGTTAAATCTGGTCCTCCATGTTTAGGCCAAGGTTTTGGCGATTTGGTCAAAAGAAAATTAGTGGTCAAAAGAAATTAGTGTCTCCTACAATGAGGCCGGAGCACCTTTACCTTTAGGTTTTTAACTCAGTCACTATTGGGTAGAAAATATTAAAACAGAAAGTTTAACCATAAATAAGTGTGTGTAATTAACACAGGGTATGTTTTTCTCAACCCACAGGCAATAAAAACTGTGTTCATGGTTTGTGAGTCATCAAAATATGTGCCAGTATTTTCTCACAGTGGTTTTGACATAAGGCCGTAGTTGAAGCAACAAATAACAGAACTGGTATGAATCAGAGAATTATTTGTGGTTGAATATTGCTCCAAAAGATATTTCTAGCTCTCCTCTCTATGTCATACTCAACATGAATTACATAATTACAACCACAAATGATGTAGTTCACTTCCAGAGACGCACAGTCTCCACTAAAAATACTAATGTCAGGTCTTAGGGAATGTTTACTGCAGTCATTTCTGTTCCCTATTGTACTGTAAAAATCTGTACTTCAGAAATCTGTGTAAGGTTTATTGATACTTAAGAGCCCTGCTAAAAATCCCACACTTGACAACCACAAAACGAGCATCTGCTCACCCAGCATGACCCTGCGTAAACTAGCAAAATAAATATCAGAGTATGCACAAACTAGCATAAACCAGCCAAGACAAACTAATTTTAGCATGTTGGTCATGCTAATAATGAAGCAGCCTGTTTTGACATGGTAATATACATTGAAAGTTAAAGTTAGCGCTAAATTAGCTAGTTAGCTTGTTGCTAACAACACTTACTGTTATGAAGTTGCCATACTGGTCATAAATCCAATATTAATTCCAAGCTACTTGTTAAGATTAATGAGCAGCGTCTGTCCATTGGTTTCCATTATAAATGTGTTTTGTTTGGGTTTTCTGTTCATTTCTATGTGGTAGGTTAAAAATAATGAAGAGTTCCTCAAAAAGCTCATTTGTCAGTGCTCATTTCCAAAACATTAGCTCAGCGACATTGGGAAATCTTGGCTTATAAAACCTTTTTGTCTCAATAGGAAAGAGAGTGCAATTACAAGGAACTGATGGTGGTACTAAAGCTTCTGTGGAAGTAGACACACCATTCAGTGACCACAACAAATCTGTGGTAAACACTACTGACTCAGTCAGAGTTGTCTGAATAGACTTTGTTGCTGACTCCTAAACACCACCGTAGTGTTCTGTATGATATCGAACTGTGTTTCAAACCACAGAAAAGCATCGACTGGAGAATGGGACAGTACGGAGCAGCTGCATATGAGCTTAAAGTCACCATGCACAAAACCAAGGGTCAGCTCTAGTGTTATAACCCACCTAGTGTTGGGCTGTGGAGAAACCTCTGGTTGACGTTGAATCCCCACAGCAATGCGCTGTGTACAAATCCAGTATTCTACAAATACACTATTAATGCCCTTTATTTCAGAGGAAAAGGTGAAGGTGAACACCAATGTTTGATCCTATTGTATATAACCACTGCCTTTCAAAAATCTTTTTAAATGTTTATGGCTACACTTAAACATCACAGGTTAAATATAGTACAGGGCTATTAGGAGCCTTGCTGACACCGTTGTGTATAATTTACTACAAGTGGTTTACTTTTATTGGACTCACATAAGAAGCATTTCTGACTTTATTATATTTCAGTGCATTTTAATGGGAGCACTGTAGATGCCCCGGGGTGTTCCTCTGAAGGTTTTCTCAGCATTATCAACCCCTTAAATACCACGGGGAATGATGTGTCTCCATCCAAATGCATCTAATGACTACTGTGGACTGCTGAATGTCAGTAAACCACACATTCATCATATGTTTCAAGGTGAAATTGCTGAGTGAAGGAGTGCTGTGTGACTCCTGTTTTTACCTGAGTGTTCCAGGTGGACTCTTTACTGTACACAGGACATCCAAAAGGTAAAAAGGAGGCTAGCTTGATGGAGTAAAGACTCGTCGAAGGCATGCGGAGGCCCTGGTTGTGTGTGTTTGTTCAGTTTGGAGTGTTTCTGCGCTCTCTAGCGTTTCCCACATCTCGGCCCAGTGATGACCAACTGGAATTGGCAGAGGTAAGAGATCAGTAATCTTGCAGCAGGTAATTACACCATACACCATAGACTGGTCCTGTGTGGTTGTTTTGGGGCCCATTTTCTCAGAATATTTCAGTACTGGTATTTAACTAGTTTTGAGAATGTTCCCAGTAAAAACAAGTGTTAACATTCATTATCTGATCTTACTCCAGCCTGTTTCACAAGACGATTCAGTCACACAACAAACAGCAACTAAACTTCTCACCAGTCTGTGATGTGATTGTGTGAAGGCATATTTTACAAAGTCATAGCCAGTTGCACAAAGTGCTAGGAAATGGTCTGTAGTGTGGCGTCACTTTAGAATTGCTGTGAATCTGTGTGATTATGTTTGTAGACAGAGGATTACGCTGTGGATTTACTACTGTGTCAACTACATTAATAAATATACAGTATGATGATATCCACTGTAAGGAAATCGCTAAAGAAGATTGACTTCACTCTTTTGGCCTGGGTTTGAGCCTTAACTTGGGTCAATGTATTTGTGTACCCTAAAAATGAGTGAGATAATTGCATTGGGAAAATATTCTGATCTCAAAACTGCAGAGTGTACTGTGCGCATCATTGAGCAAAAGTTGGCAAGTGATCCACCGCGAAGACCCACGCAGATTGTGTGAATTTAATATTAAATTATTTATTAATAAGAGTATTAATGTGAAATGATCAGACCAACATTTACAGTATGTTTGCAATATTTAAATACCTTTGTGGTCTAGGTCTTGCGTAGTTTATTCTATTTAAAATCTATAACCAGACCACATCATTTGATTCAGCTGAGGCTTACTGCAAACTCCTAGGACTACTTATGGCTCAGTTAGTGGAAGGCCATTTTCTTGAAAAAATGACACACTTAAATAACTAAATAGTAATTAACTGAACGGCAGATTTGGATGGAGATGTATTAAAGGTGGAGTTTTACACAATACTGTATCCTCTCTGTAAAAAGAGTGGTAAATTGTGCAAAGATCTATGACTCCAGCCCCTTTCACAACAAAATATCTCATCAGTCCAAGATGGAGAACTTGTGAAGGTGTATTTCACCAAGTCATGGTCAATTGCACAAAGTGGTGGGAAATGATCTATGGTGACACTTTAGGATTACAGTACATGTGTGTAATCGTGTTTGTATACAAAGGATTGCAAACTTGTTAAACATTATAAACAGCCAACTGTGAATTTACCACAGTGTAAACTACACTATGTAAAACACAGTATGACAATGTGGACAGTAAATGAATGGCTTCATTCTATGTCAGATTTATGCCTGTGTTTATCGCTGAGTGTTGAAGTATTGTAGCTCTGGGCTATATTTTGGACTCAGGTGGTGACAACTACAATGAACACTTATGCTGAAGAAGATGGCTATAAATGTTATAGAGTGGTAACAAAATTCCTTGCATATTTAAAGGTGTCTGTTTTGGTTTCTACCATAAACACATTTGTTTTTTGAGTCTAAGGCCATTCTAGACGGATCCAGCATAAAGCATGCGGTGTAAACACATTGCCAGTAACAAAGTATAGCTCAATTCAAATAAACTAAAGTGGTAAACTGTGAGATCTTTGGCTTCAGCCCTCTTTCACACTATAAACAGCAATTAAATTTCTCAACAATCGTGTGAAGTTAAATTTACCAAGTCATTGCCAGTTGCACAAAGTGGTAGGAAATGGTCTGTGGTTTGTGGCGTCAACTGAGAATTACTGTAAAGCCGTGTAATCGTGTTTGTATACAGAGTGTTACGACTTGGTGAAAACCCACTAAGATGCTGATTTAGAATAAGACTGCACTTGACAATAAGATTAAATGGTTTACAATTTATTGATTAGTGGTTATTAATTTGGTTGTAAACGCATTAAAAGTAATTAATAATCATCTCTTTTAACCCATAGACAGAAAGTGCCACAGTGACCTGCTGTTTGCCAAATAGTGAACCCACATCTATCTACACTGTTAAACCTCAGATCTCTGGATTCTTACCTTACTTTATCTCCTCCATCCGTCGACATTAACCCTGTCAGCTTCAGCACATATTTTTTAATAAATTTAACTATTTACTCACCAGGTTTAATCAATCAATTAACCACTGATAGAATATCTTTTTAGAAATTGATGGTAATGTCGTGCACCCTTACATTTGAAAATACTAGCTACACACTTTAATTCTCATCTTCGACATTTTCAGTAAATTCTGACACTTTGTCATTAGAGGAAAAAGAGGTCACTGTTTTTATCTCTGTTACAAATGATTATTAATAACTTTTAAGGTGTTTAATTAGGTATTAACAACTTAGGTATTAACAACCTAATTAATAACCATGTGATAAAACCTTTTATAAAACTTTATACAGGAGGTCCTTGGGTTACGTCAGTCCCGAGTTACGATGTTTCATGGTTACGAAACATCTCCCATTTACTGTATAAAGCCTTGTTTCGACTTCAGTGGTTGTGCGTCGTAAACGTCGTAACGTGAACTTCGTGTTTGGTGTGCGCGGTGCGGCGGAAGAATACACGGTTACACGGCTCGGGACCGAGGAGGATAGGTGTTAGGATAGGATAAGTGCTTACAGTATGTTATTTACGTATAGTATTTACGTATGTTCCGACTTACACCGAAAATCGGTTTACGACGCGACGTAGGAACGGATCAACGTCGTAAGTCGAGGACCCCCTGTAAGTTTAGTCTTATTTAAAGTCTTAAAGTGGAACCCCCACTTTAGCAAATAGCAGTTTAGTGTAAATTACATTATTGGAGATACAGTAAGACGACACTGACTTCAATTTTGCCTCAGATCACTGCGTGGAGTTGGGTGTGAAACCCCAGTCCTGAGTGAAATGGGAGATCTGTGTGCCAAGAGTATAAAGCTATTACAAACTAAGATTGTTTCTTTATAATGCTAACAATGTATTTAATTACATAAATTAACAAACAAATACAATGCTTTGTGGTGTAGGTCTGTCATAGTTTACTCCACACATGAAACTCTTTATTCTATATTCTGACCAGAACATTTAATTCAGTTGAGGCCTACTGCAAACTCCTAGGATTATTTACAGCTCAATTTGTGGAAGGACATTTTCATGTATAACTTCTAAACTTTGGAATAACATTCCAGAAAATATTAGCCTTGCAAGTTAATTAGGTAATTCTCCTCATGATTTTTCACCTTCAGAGATATCTGGAGAAATTCTACAACTTCAGGCCCAACGCTGGCCGTCCAAGGCGGATGGCAGGGGTCAGTTCAGAGGGGTTTACAGCCAAACTGAAAGAGATGCAGCACTTCTTTGGTCTGGCAGAGAGTGGTAAGCTGGACCAGTTGACCCTTGCAGCCATGAGGAGAGAACGCTGTGGCCTGTCGGACACTGAGCAGTTTGGTGAGACGGTGCGCTGGACGAGCTACACCTTGACTTATCGGTGAGAACCTGTACCACATAGTAAAATGATTTAGGAGAACGTATACTACTGTCACATTTCATAATGCAAGTAAACACAAACTTGCCAGGGTTAGTCTTTAATCTCCACAGAAAAGCAATGACAGAAACAGGATGCTCAAGGTGCAGCTGCAGCTACATGAGTCTATGGTCACAATGTTCAATGCCAAATGTTAGCAGAAGGAGCATAAAGCACACATGAGTGCATCTAATATAACTGGGAGTGGTGTTTGTAAAAGAAAATGAATCATGCAATGTAGGTAGCTGGTCTCACTGAGGTTCTTGTGGCCTGATGCTATTAAATCCTTAAAGAAACTGGCAAAGCTGATCTGTGTTTTTGATAGATGCATTGTTGTTTTTGATAGATGTTGTTTACATGCAACTAAACTATGTTAAAAGTTTAAGGTAAAGGTATGAACTAATATTTTTTGCTCAGGATCTCCAATTACAGCACCAAGATGAGACCCTCCCAAACCAGGAGATTATGTAGGGCAGCCTGGAGGCTATGGGCCCAGGTAACCCCTTTGAAATTCAAGAGGAGGACGAGGAGGGAAGCAGACATTGAGATTTCCTTCTATAACAAAGGTGTGGGCGGCTGCATTGTCGGTTGATTGATTTTTAAGAGGCTGGTGTGGGGCATTAGTCACAGAAAAGTGTACACGAAACTCAGGCACTCTTGTCTAGGGAAAACACGCATTAAGAGCAATCGCAAATATATGAGTAAGACCCATTTAAAATTGAACCCTGGAGCATGAGAGTCTGAAAAACAAAACCTGGTTTCTTTGTTACTTGGGATAAGTAAAACAAATTATTTATTTATTGATATACAGTTGTTTAAAGCACTGACCAAGCCCTGTGTAGATTAACCTGATAGATTAGACCCAGAGCCAAACTCTGAAGGTGGGATCATGAATTTCAGTCCTGAAGAATGTCAGTCCAGCACAGATTTGATGTCTTAACATAACAAGACACACAGTGTCAAAAAGAGCAATTAATTAATGAATGAATAAAATAAAAGTCATTTAGATATATTTTTTTATTTAAAATAACAGATTTATCATACATATAATCGCCCTGTGATGGACTGGTGTCCTGTTCAGGGTGTGTTCCTTCATGGCACACATTGATTCTGGTATACTGTAAAAAATTGCTGTAAATTTACAGCAAGTCTGCCACAGTATTTACAGTAAATTACTGTACTTACTCAATTACAGTAATATGCTGTAAATTTGAAATACAGTAGTGTTCCTGTAAAAATACGGTAAATGGCTGGGAACTCTGCTGCCAGTATTTTACTGTAAATCACAGTATTTACAGTAAATTATTGTATTATTCAATTACAGTAATATGCTGTAAATTTGAAATTCAGTAGTGTTCCTGTAAAAATACGGTAAATGCCTGGGAACTCTGCTGCCAGTGTTTTACTGTAAAATTTACAAGAATTTTTTACAGTGTAGTTTCTGGAAAAAAAAGTGCAAAAAGGTACAAAATGAATGAATGAACGAACGAAAACCAGAACACCTTTCCTTAACTAAACCTTGCTAAATGCTGTAGACCATGAGGATGGTGCTCCTTTTGATGGTAAAGGGGGCATCCTAGCCCACGCCTTCCTCCCAGGACCTGGCATCGGAGGAGATGTGCACTTTGACGATGAAGAAGACTGGACAAACAACTCTACAGGTAAGGCTGATTTTTTTTTTATAAAAGGTTCAAGTTAGCCTTGGCTAAATATAAAGTATATGGATGTGATATGCCAAATGTTGGCTAGATATTCAAGGATGAGCTGGAGTGGTGTGTGATCCAACAACATGTTGTTTTATTATAAAATATTTACATGTAGCAAGAATAACTATAGCTGTGTTTAAAATACAGTTCTAGGAACGCCTTGTGTCCTGAGTTTCACTATGATGCTGCATTTAAATGTTCATTCATTGACTGATGTTTGTTCACCTGCTGAAGGCTATGAATTTTTTGCTGTTGCTGTTCACGAGTTTGGACACGCCCTTGGCCTCGAACACTCATCTGACCCTGGAGCGGTCATGTTCCCGGCTTATAATTTTGTTCCGCATGCTGACATAGAGCTGTCTTTCCAGGATGTCAAAGATGTCCAAAAACTTTATGGTGAGTAAGTAATAATGTGATATGGCTCCAGCTGTGTGGTATTAACGGAAGCCAAACATTCAGTTCACCATGCCATTTTTATTTATTTCTGCTTATAGGTGAGAACTCAATCAAGCCAGATAAACCACCTCCAAAAACACCAGACAAATGTGATCCTGGGCTTTCGTTTGATGCAGTGATGAGACTGCAGCAAGAGGTTGTCTTTTTCAAGGACAGGTAGCTTGGCTGACAACTGTCAAACATAGGGATCGACTATCTGTAGACCACAGAACTCAATCTGTCCTTCTGTAGTTGGCCTTATGATCATATTCATATTAGGAATTTCTGATCTAATCAAATCTGAAGAGATGTTCCAGAGTTAGAAATACTGCACACTGTAGTACAGGAAATTATTCAAAATCCCACTCTGTTCCAATAAAAAGACCCATCATTTCTTACACGGACGTGATGCCAACTACAGAATGATCCACACTATCAGTGAATTTGATGATCAATAATTAACAGTCAATCGAGCTCCTAACTGACGTTCATTGAAAGCCTGTCCATCACAGGTTTATGTGGCGAACACATCCCAAGTTTAAAGAAGTAGGAATCACACTGATTACAAGCTTGTGGTCTCATGTTCCTATGTACTTGGACGCTGCTTATGAGAACGTGGCCAGTCGCACAGTTGTGTTTTTCAAGGGTAAGGCTACAATACATCAATATGATTGGTCACACTTCCTATGATCCTTGTATTCATAATGCTTCATAAATGCATTTATATGGTGCTATGTGGACACCACAATGCCTTATAAGGCCTGGCATAATTCTGTAGATTGCACAAGTACTTTGTAAATATAATAATAACACATATTACAACGCACTATGCACCCTGACTGTATGAAGTCATACTCTTATTTGCACAGGTTTAATTTCTTAAGATATGCCATATAGTACCTTATGAATACAGGATTCAAATTGATTACTCCTGCCAGTTTGTTCAGGCCCATTCTAACAGCATGTTGCACTAAGCCATACTGTCCTGCATTAAACAGGCTCTATGTACTGGAAAGTGAAGGCTTTGGAAGTAATGGACAACTATCCAAGGAGCATCTCTGATTTTGGCTTCTCCATCAGGATCAAGTCCATTGATGCCGCCCTTCATTTCCATGAAACCCAACACACAGATTTCTTTGCTGGGGATGAATGTTGGAGGTGTGTCAATTCTAAAAACTAGGGCTGTCAGATACTCAATTTTTTAACTGAATAAAAATCATTAAAATGTACAAAAACATGCATTTAAAAAAGCCTCACTAATATAATTTTTTTTCTCCACTGAAACAAGCTGAAATCTATTGAAAGTTGATTTCTGAATGAATAATGTTTAATTGATAAATGGCATCACTCTTATGAAGCAACACATGCTATAAGATAGATAATGGTGCCCCCTGTGGAGAAAGGTCAGCCTGCTAAACATGAGTGAGTGAGTTTCAAGTCTGGTGAATTTCAATGTGAGTTTTTCTGTTGTTAGGTATGATGAGGAGCAGAAACGGATGATTGATGGCTATCCGAAAATGATTTCTGATGAATGGCCAGGAGTTCCTTTCCCTATAGATGCCTCAGTAGCTTATGAGGGTGAGCTCACATTATTGTGCATATTTATAGGTTTTTCAGTGTGAATAAAGCATTATAAATAACAAATGCAATGATGATGTGTGTCACATATTTCTGACTCCCAAAAATACTACAGATTAAAGAAATATAGTGTTGCAAATTGAATGGGTCTACTTTCCAACTAAAGTATTCCCCATCTATCTGCTCATGGTGCTAGCTAAAGTGGGCATAGTGTGATAGATTTTGGAAGTTTGCATACTTCTTCAGTGCATTAGGCTGTATATTGGCTTTGTGTTGGCAGTTCAAAAAGAAGAGGTGGACTGACCTTGTGTGTCAGAGGAAGCACATGTTCACCCTCACACTCCTTAGAATGATAGTATGTGTGATCAGGGTGGACTCTTAAATGGGTGAATTTGGCAATTACTGTAAATTTGAAAAATGTTGTTAATTAATGGATGTTTGAATGGAAACTAAATAATTGAAGTGTGGAGATTATACTCAAACTTTCCAAAGGTTTTTGTCTACAGAAATCTCCCATTTGTTTTGCTGTGTAGGACATGTCCATTTCTTTGTGGGGAATCTGCAGCTGGAATATGACCTAAACCTCAGACAAATCACAAACAAAACATCTGCAAACACATGGTTCAAATGCGGAATTGGAACCAATATGATCAATTATGGAACCATATAGGAGGCTCATACTGTCATTTGATCGCAGACAAAATCTTGCTGTTGCCGTCCTTTGATGAGCATGAGACAAAGCCAGAGTAAACCAAACATCAGTGTTCTTGACACTTCTCAACACACTTACCACATCCATGTGATGGGTGCAACACCAGATATTGAGAGAAAACAGGAAATGTCCAAACTTTGTTTGCTGTCTAAAAGAATAGATGATTGTAAGCAAGTATGAAGAAATACATGAGGAAAATGTTTTAAAAAGTTGGCAAAATCTAAAGAACGCTTATGTGCCCATAAAAGATGGAAGGAAGTTGGACAAAAAAATACCAATAGTACCATGTGCTCACATTATCATATCTGATATGTCATGTAATGTTTTCTGGAGCTAACACATATTTGGAGAGAAAATGAAAGTATGTTCTCCTCCAAGCGTGTTGAGCTGTTGTTTTAGCAGCAGTGAAAATCAATCAATCAATCTATCTATCCAGTCATTTGATTAGTTGGTTGGTGTATCTACATTTTATTGGTTGGTCTGTCTATCTATCTATCTATTGGTTAGGCAGTTGATTTATCTATTAATCTACCCATCCATTGGTTAGTCAGTTGATCTATCTATCATTGGCTTAGTGGGTTGGTGTAAATATCTTTTATTAATTGGTCTATCTATCTGTCTGTCTGTTCTAATGATGAATGTGGTATCAGCAGATACAGCAGGACTGGGAATTTACCTCTTGTTCAGTGTCCAGACAGATGTGAGAGATGTGACGTACAATGAGCTGCTAACTGTTCCTTTGCCTCAAGTCACAAATTCCGAAAGACTCAATGTCTACATAAAACAAACATGTTCAAACCTGCAGAGGGGGATTTCTTTTCAGCAGTGTGGATGTTCTGTTCAGTGACACCTCACCAAAGACTGCAGAATGTTATATTACCTATTAAAGAGAAACAGCTGACTGCCTGATTCCACTAATGACCTATAAATGTTTTATTATTTTATTTGGATCCCCATTAGCTGCAATCACAAAAGCAGCTATTCTGCCTCGGGTAAAAAATTTTTTTACAAATATTAACATGTGATGCCATGCCTGTTGTATATTTCCATGCCAAATTCGCAAGTTCCTGGATAACTCATGTGTTTGGTCAATCTTCTGTTTTAGTTCATAATTATTACTAGACAGAATGAAGCATCTGTTTCCTCAGTACTTTCTGTCTGAAGTCTTTAGCCACCATTTTTCCTCAAATTTAAGGTCACTATGCTCAGTTCCAAATGTTCCAAGAGAGGTTTAAAGAGAATGAAGAACAATGGCACTGTGTTCTCCGGAGTAATGGACACACATTCAACACTTTTGTTCCCAAAGTAATCATTTAACATCAGTACCTTTAATATTCTTGTAGCTGAATGCCATCAGATCCTCACAGCAGTTCATGGCTTCGGGTTGTAAAGCAGTGGAGCTGTGTTCTGGGAAGTGTGCAAGCTCCTTCAAAGCCTTTGTAAAGAGTTGGAGTGGGGTTTGTTAGCCTGTTCATTCAAATTCATCTAGTATTAGCGTCTGAAATCAATATTCTGGTTGCAATCAAATCCCTACAGCAATGGCTATAAATGTCCCAAAAGAGTGGGCACTGCAACTACTGAAGCAAAGTGGAATAGACTCTTAATTAATAGCCTAAATTGAAGACAGGTTGGATCAGCAGATGTCCATAAGCTTTTATTAATAATATGTCTTTCTATTGTATGAAATTCCATAACATCCCATCACTCCATGATAGAACAATAAGCCATACATTAAATAATTACTAGCAAATTAACTCATTATCTTCAGCGCATCAAACAAAATCAAATTCAAATTTCAAAACCAGAGATGTAGATAGTCATCACAGCTATGTTTGTATTAAAAGTCAGTTTTTAGGTAAAAACCAAACAAATGAATGTGGTTTTAAAACAAACCCGGACCATGCAGGGTCTGTTGCCCAAGGCAATAAGGGGTATTTGTGGGAGGCTGTCTTCTGGGATTTCCTTCCTTATTTTTCATCACAGATTGAGAAAAGGTTTTGCCCAACCTGCCCTCTTCTTAGAGTATAAGAAGAGGCCAGCAGCGAAACCCAAGACAGTGAACAACCCAAGAGTCAAACAGTTCCTTGAAGAATGAGAAGCAAAATGGCCTTCTTTCAGCTCTGGGTTCTGGCTGGCCTGGTGATCGCTGCTCTCTCGAGCCCAATAACACCACCTGTTGGCAAGGAGGAAGAAGACCTGGCAAAGGTAAGAAATCCACTGCACTAAAGAGGCATTGGTAGCTTTGAAGACAGATGTTAATGACTCTTAATGTTAATGTTAATGAGAATTAAGGGTGGTTAAACAGATCTTTTTGGATCAGATAACATTTTATTTACATAAACTAAACTGGGATGTTCTTAGTCTTGGATGATACATGATTGAAGTTCTGGGTTATTATGAATGTTATCTCAGTTGGAGACTTTGAGACCTTCACTAAAACACAAGAAGAGACATAAGTGAAATTCACTGGAGAGTCGTTCTTCCTAATGACTCAGCTTTCCATCTGATCTCAACATTGTATCTAGAAACTGCTGAGATATTTAGATGTCTTTCTCTTACTTATGGAAAATTAAACCTCAAAAGATTAGGCTCAGATTTCTCACTCCAGATCATCTTGATTCCACCAGAACTACCTGAAGAAGTTGTATGGCATGACAGAGAAGAGCACAGAGTCTTCTGGGCGCTCGGTCAATGACATGAGTGTGAAACTGGCAGAGATGCAGGAGTTCTTCAGGTTGAAAGTGACAGGAACTCTGGACGCTGAGACACTGGACATGATGAAGAAACCTCGGTGTGGAGTTCCAGACGTATCTGCATATGTAGCTGCTGGTGCAAACTACAAATGGAAAACAAACCTGGTGACCTACAGGTATGTGAGGAGATTCCAGTTTGGGCTCTTGGTTTTTCTCAGGGCTTCCAGAGAAAATCTCATTGTAATCCGTATATTGTGTATGATGTATCCAGAGGGAATCATGAACCATTTTTGGACCTGCACTTGCTGGTTAGGAGCTTGATTCTACTTTTTTAATTGTCCAGTAGGGTCTGTAAATAGACTGTGATTTTCCACTACAGGATTCTGAACTACACTCCTGACATGTCTCAAGCTGAAGTGGACAATTCAATTGAGAGAGCTTTCCAAGTTTGGGCCGATGTCACTCCCCTCAAGTTCAATCGCATTTACAGTGGTGTGGCCGACATCATGATTTCCTTCGGTGTCCAAGGTCAGTATCCTGACTCATGGTCCTCAAATTCATCTCAATTAAAAAGTGCTCACTAATAATGCTTCAATTTACTGTTGAGAATAAACCCATAGTTTTAGACAGAATAAGTGTGTAGCCTGTCAGGCCTGTACTAGGTTTTACTTCCAACTGAATCCCTAGATTAGAACTAGATTAGTTCACCAGTATAATTATTTTTTTCCTTTTCACAGACCATGGCGATGGCTACCCATTTGATGGGCCCAATGGTTTCTTGGCTCATGCCTTTTACCCTAGTCCTGGCATTGGTGGAGATGCCCATTTTGATGATGATGAGTTCTTTACCTTCTCTTCTTATTCTGGTGAGAATTGTCACCTATGATTAGAACAACACTCTTAATGCATGATATGAACCTCATGTATCCCAACATCTGTTGGTCTACTACAGGATACAACTTGTTCCTAGTGGCTGCCCATGAGTTCGGACATGCTCTGGGACTTGATCATTCCCAGGATCCTGGTGCCCTGATGTATCCAACATACAGCTTTAGAGACGTGAAGACTTATGCTCTGCCCCAAGATGATATCAATGGTATTCAGTCCATCTATGGTAAGCTCCTAAAATTGTCTGATATGTGGTAACTGTGTCTTTAAGTTGAAAATCAATCAATAAATTGCTAATGCATTGTTTTATCCTGTGAATTACTTATTATGTGTGAAATTAACTCAACAGGCCCAAACACTGAAAAACCTGTTGACCCAAAAAAGCCTAAACCCACACCTCCAGTTACCCCTAATGCCTGTGACCCAAACCTGGTCCTGGATGCCGTCACCCTGCTGCGAGGAGAGATCCTCTTCTTCAAGAAGGGGTACGCACAAATGTTAAATTACATTTAAGATTACATTATAATATCTTTAACCATGCAATACCATCTAATGCTGAATTCTGTTTTACATTTATTCAGCCTCTTCTGGCGTAACAGCCCGTTCTCTACAGAGTCTCAGCAACATCTGATCAAGAGCTTCTGGCCAGAGGCTCCTGAAAACATTGATGCTGCGTATGAGAGTCCATCAGATGATTTGGTGTACATCTTTAAAGGTAAGAAAGGTCATAATGGACACAGATGACAGATGAGGTTCTCTCATGAGGTACTGAACACCTAAAGTCAGTACCTGACCTCAGTAATGCTCTTGTAGCTGAATGCCATCAAATCCTCACTGAAATATTCTAACATCTAGTCTAATGGAGATGATTATTGGACATTTTGTGGTGGTTTCCCAGAGAGGGATTAAGCCTAGTCCTGGATCGCACAGCATTTTTAAATGTAATTTTTCATTAAAACAAGGATATAGTCCAGGACTAGGTTTAATCCCTGTCTGGGAAACACTCCATTGATATCTAGTCTTATTTAAGAATTCATGTGGATATGTGGCTTTAATTCTCAGGTCAGAATGTCTGGGCTTTCTCTGGTTATGATTTGGCAAAGGGATTTCCCAAGACCCTCAGTAGCATGGGTCTGCCCCCTAATGTGAAGAGTATCGATGCTGCCGTCTATGACCAGGAAACTGGCAAGACACTGTTTTTTGTCCAAAACTACTACTTCAGGTAGGTAACACCACTGTCAGGTGAAGATGACAAGAACTAACAAAATACTCTGATAATACTTACTAATACAAGCATGTTATCATTTTACAGCTATGATGAGGCCACAAAGAAAATAGACAGAGGATTACAGAGACAAGTGGCAGATAGATTCCCCGGAATGACCGGGACAGTTACTGCAGCTTTCCAGTACAGAGGTCAGTATTTAACCTATGGACTCTAGAAAATTCTAAATCTTCCAAATGAATGAAAATAAGGCACTCGTTTAATCCCTCTTACTTTGTGTTCATTCGTTGTTTTACAGGTTTCACCTACCTCTACAGTGGGTCAAGCTTATTTGAGTTTGGCTATGGAAGACTCTTCCGTGTGCTCAATAACAACTACTTCCTGCCGTGTTAATCACTCAGGCATATGCACCACGCAGGCAGTTGTGTGCCACAGTTTAGATAAATATTACATTTGAAAGTCAATTATTGTGCAAATTTGAGAGGCTGTTATTCAGTTTCTTATATTATTTACAGTATTTTACAATGATTTGATTCCACTCTACTGCTTTTTTCTATGTTTCTCTCCATATTTATGTTTGAAGAGTTTCTAATCTTTAAAGCCTTGCAATGTTTGGAGTTATATTTTAAATTAACTTTAATAAATTCTTAGAAAAGTTGTATAGCATTTCTTCTTTTATGAAAATATTTGTAATTAAGAATCACGTGACTTTTGATACATTTTGTGAGAGAAAACAAGGTTCAAAGTTGTAAAAAATGTTTTTCATCATCTACCACACACATAACAATGAAAGATTCAGGAAATTAGAAGCAGGTGTAGGACAGGTCCAATTACTTCTATCGAACTACTGACACAGTGTGTGTGTGTAGACTTGACCAGCCTCTCTGCGGTCCAGATCTGTTTCCTTTGGCTCATCATGAACAGAAGCATCAGACATTAGCGAACACAGACTGCTACTAAACTGAAATATTGTATCAAGTGAAAATAGGCAAAAATTTCACTCACTAAACAGCAACAATTAGTATCCTCAGTTCCCAAACAGTACAATGTAAGAATTGGCCTTTTTGTCTCCTGATCACCCCCTACCTGCTGCTGAGTGTAATTCACCTTTTCTGTACTGTCGTAAAATGAAGTCTCACACACATCTCTGTCTCTCACTCACTGACATAAACATGACCGGCTCTCTGGGCTTCTACTAATATACATTCCCTGTCTCTCTCTCAGAAACACATGCAGGCCCCACTCTCTCCAAGTGATGTTTAAAGAGATGGGCAAAGACTCTGTGGGCTTCAGATGGTTTTGAGTCAGGGGAATGTGTGTTATCGAATAAAATGTTGTTTGCTACATGATAAAACTCATAATTTCCTTATAATATAAAATAGACCTTGTTATTACAGACAAAGTGTAACATTGTTGGTACTCTAGCTGTTATTACAAGAGCAACTGACAGAAATAGCACCAACTCTATAAAATGAGCTAATCCGGCTAAAGTTAGCAGGCATAACACTAGCACTTGTTCATCAGTAACTCTCAAAAACCTGACTCTAACACTTTGTCGTCAACAAAGCTGGGGTTCCACCGATACAAAGTGTGACTTTGACCATTTTGTTTAGATACAGAAACCAAAGAAAAGCACTTATTACTAGAATCTATGTCTAATGCGAAAAATTGAGCTAATCGGGCTAAAGTTAGCAGCCGCAAACTCTGTACTCAGTAACTCTCAAAATCCTGATTATAACACTTTCATAAACAACATTTATAACTAACTAACTAACCCCACAACACATGAAAAAAGGGCAACAAATACTTTCTGCTCCAACTTGTGTCCTCAGGTCTGTTTCAGTTCACTCTACTGCAGTGGTTCTCAAATGTTTTCTATTATTCCCCATCTTAGACGAAGGGGAATTTCAGCACACCAACTGTCCCAAATCACCCCCCAAAAATGGTACTAAAATACATGAAAGTTTACAATTTTCTAATTTATTCAAGTAACACCAACTTCTATCTCTAAATCAGTAGCTTAACATTATAACACCAGCTACAACATTACCATCAATGTTCTAACTTTCAAAAATACACAGAACTGGTGAAAAATACAGAAAGGTTAATATTTAAACTGTGCTTCAGTTTCTCACTTTTCAATTTGTGCAGAAATGAGCAAATGGGGGTGGAGGGCATAGGAGTGAGTTTGACATGGACGAGGGACATATTTGCTGAGTCAAAGCCCACCCCATACCCAAAATGTTAGCTATAAAGGTGATTCCTATGTAGATAAGGCAGTGAAATACTGCATTCATAATGATGTGGAACAGCATTTGATAAACATTAACGTTAGAGACGCTGTGTCCCAAACAACAACATGTAAACAATGGAACTTTACTTACTACACTACAGAAACACTGCTAAGTGTTGTATATATGTATTTTCACACTATTCAGTGCAGCAGTGTGCAGTTTGGGACACTTTCTCACGACCTGAACACAGCTAATATTAATGTTGGCTAACTCTCAGATCCTCCTCTGTTTCCCTAAAAGTTATATACAAGCTGCTTTCATAACTGTAATTAAATAACTACTAGCATAATGAACTCATTATCTTCACAGCATCAAACAAAATCAAATTCAAATTTCAAAGCCAGAGATATGGATAGTCATCACAGCTATGTTCGCATTAAAAGTGTTTAGGTAAATACAAAATAAAAAAAAAAGGTTTTCAAAACAAAGCACTACCAAGCAGGGTCTGTTGCCCAAGGCAATGAGAAGAATTCGTGAAAAGCTTTCTTCTGGGATTTCGTTCTTTATTTTACATCAACGAGTGAGATAAAGTGTTACCCAATCTGACCTCTTAGAGTATAAAGGCCAGTAGAGAAACCCAAGACAGCATCAAAGAGTTCCTTGAAGGAGGAGAAGCATCATGGCCTTCTATCAGCTCTGCCTTATGGCTGGCCTGGCGATCGCTGCTCTCTCGAGCCCAATATCACCACCTATTGGCAAGGAGGAAGAAGACCTGGCAAAGGTAAGAAATCCATTGCATTAAAGACGTATTGGTAGCTTAGAAGACGGATGTTAATGGCTCTAATCAATCAATCAAATCAAATCAAATTTATTTATACAGCGCTTTTCACAACTGATGTTGTCACAAAGCAGCTTCACAGAATTCCAGTAAGACAAAGATTTGACATGAAATGTAAAAACAAATGTAAAACCCTCAAGTGAGCAAGCCAGGGGCGACAGTGGCAAGGAAAAACTCCCCCAGCTGAGGAAGAAACCTTGGGAGGAACCAAGGCTCACAAGGGGTGACCCATCCTCCTCTGGTCAATCTACTGGTGATGATAGTTAGTAGTCCATGAGAACTTCAGTGTAGGGACAGCTTCAAGGCACTTGGTGGTTGTTGGAGCGTGGGCAGCTGGTCTGAAGCGTGGAGGAGGGTCTCGACAGTCATCCATCAGTGTCCAGACAGACAGGTGTGCAGGTGTTTACTCGGAAAGATGTAAAGGGATGGAATTAGTTTTGAACTGTTTTGTGTTTATAAAGTAGAAAATATGAAAATTTCCAGAGTGTGGCTAATGACTCCGGCAGATCTGACTATGACAGCTTTAACTAAAAGGAGAGAACCAGGAGGACACACAGACACGGGAGCATCCTGAAACACTGGCATCCCTCCGCTCCACCGTCAACAAACCTGAGTGATCGCGAGAAGCGGCGGGACGACAGCACCAGCGTCTCAGTTTACTATAATTCCCTGTGTCCATGGACCCCCCGGATCTGCCGCCTTTATCTATGGGGGAGCATTAGCTACCAAAAGATAAACTAAACAAATGTGTTTTTAGCCTAGATTTGAAGATTTCGACTGTGTCTGAGTCCCGAACATTTTCTGGAAGATCATTCCAGAGTCTGGGGGCTTTATAAGAAAAGGCTCTTCCCCCAGCTGAGGCCTTCTGAATTCTGGGAACAATTAAAAATCCAGTATTCTGTGATCTGAGTGAATGTGGAGGCTCATAATAGGAAATTGTAGCTTTGTATCTGTTCTCAACATTGTATCTAGAAACTGCTGAGATATTTAGATGTCTTTCTCTTACTTATGGAAAATTAAACCTCAAAAGGTTAGGCTCAGATTTCTCACTCCAGATCATCTTGATTCCACCAGAACTACCTGAAGAAGCTGTATGGCATGACAGAGAAGAGAACAGAGTCTTCCGGGCGCTCGGTCAATGACATGAGTGTGAAACTGGAAGAGATGCAGGAGTTCTTCAGGTTGAAAGTGACAGGAAATCTGGACACTGAGACACTGGAAATGATGAAGAAACCTCGGTGTGGAGTTCCAGACGTATCTGCATATGTAGCTACTGGTGCAAACTACAAATGGAATACAAACCTGGTGACCTACAGGTATGTGAGGAGATTCCAGTTTGGACTCTTGGTTTTTCTCAGGGTTTCCAGAGAAAATCTCATTGTAATCTGTATATTGTGTATGATGTATCCAGAGGGAATCATGAACCATTTTTGGACCTGCACTTGCTGGTTGAAGCTTAGTCCTAGTTTTTTTTTTTTTGTCCAGTAGGGTCTGTAAATAGACTGTGATTTCCCACTACAGGATTGAGAACTACACTCCTGACATGTCTCGAGCTGAAGTGGACATTTCAATTGAGAGAGCTTTCCAAGTTTGGGCCGATGCCACTCCCCTCAAGTTCAATCACATTTACAGTGGTGAGGCCGACATCATGATATCATTCGGTGTCCGAGGTCAGTATCCTGACTCATGGTCTTCAAATTCATCTCAATTAAAAAGTGCTCACTAATTATGCTTCAATTTACTGTTGAGAATAAACCCATAGTTTTAGACAGAATAAGTGTGTAACCTGTTGGGCCTGTACTAGGTTTAACTTCAAACTGAATCCCTATCAAAGTGTTAGTTTGAGCTGCATCTTCACCCGAGATTAGTTCACCAGTGTAATTATTTTTTTTCCCTTTTCCCAGAGCATGGCGATGGCTATCCATTTGATGGACCCAACAATTTGTTGGCTCACGCCTTTCCCCCAAGTCCTGGCATTGGTGGAGATACCCATTTTGATGACGATGAGTTCTTTACCTTCTCTTCTTCTTCTGGTGAGAATTGTTACCTATAATTAGAACAACACTCTCAATGCATGATATGAACCTCACGTATCCCAACATCTGTTGATCTACTACAGGATACAACTTGTTCCTGGTGGCTGCCCATGAGTTCGGACATGCTCTGGGACTTGACCATTCCCAGGATCCTGGTGCTCTAATGTATCCAAATTACAGCTTCAGAGATGTTGAGACCTTTGTTCTGCCCCAAGATGACGTCAGTGGTATTCAGTCCATCTATGGTAAGCTCCTGAAATTGTCTGATATGTGGTAACTGTGTCTTTAAATTGAAAATCAATCAATACATTGCTAATGCATTTTTTTCTCCAGTGAATTACTTATTATGTGTGAAATTAACTCAACAGGCCCAAACACTGAAAAACCTGTTGACCCAAAAAAGCCTAAACCCGCACCTCCAGTCACCCCTAATGCCTGTGACCCAAACCTGGTCCTGGATGCCGTCACCCTGCTGCGAGGAGAGATGCTCTTCTTCAAGAATGGGTACGCACAAATGTTAAATTACATTTAAGATTACATTATAATATCTTTAACCATGTAATACCATCTAATGCTGAATTCTGTTTTACATTTATTCAGCCTCTTCTGGCGTAACAGCCCATTCTCTAGAGAGTCTCAGCAACATCTGATCAAGAGCTTCTGGCCAGAGGCTCCTGAAAACATTGATGCTGCGTATGAGAGTCCATCAGATGATTTGGTGTACATCTTTAAAGGTAAGAAAGCTGATTATAGACAGATGACAGATGAGGTACTGAACATCTAAAGTCAGTACCTGACCTCAGTAATGCTCTCGTAGCTGAATGCCATTAAATGCTCACAGAAATATTCTAACATCTAGTCTAATGGAGATGTTTATTTAACATTTTGGGATGGTTTCCCAGAGAGGGATTAAGCCTAGTCCTGGATCGCACAGCATTTTTAAATGTAATTTTTCATTGAAACAAGGATATAGTCCAGGACTAGGTTTAATCCCTGTCTGGGAAACACTCCATTGATATCTAGTCTTATTTAAGAATTAATGTGGATGTATGGCCTTAATTCTCAGGTCAGAAAGTCTGGGCTTTCTCTGGTTATGATTTGGCAAAGGGATTTCCCAAGACCCTCAGCAGCATGGGTCTGCCCCCTAAAGTGAAGAGGATCGATGCTGCCGTCTATGACCAGGAAACTGGCAAGACACTGTTTTTTGTCAAAAACTACTACTTCAGGTAGGTAACACCACTGTCAGGTGAAGATGACAAGAACTGACACAATACTCTGATAATGCTTACTAATACAAGCATGTTATCATTTTACAGCTATGATGAGGCCACAAAGAAAATAGACAAAGGATTACAGAGACAAGTGGCAGATAGATTCCCCGGAATGACCGGGACAGTTACTGCAGCTTTCCAGTACAGGGGTCAGTATTTAACCTATGGACTCTAGAAAAATCTAAATCTTCCAAATGAATGAAAATAAGGCACTTGTTTAATCCCTCACCGCGACCCTGAAATGGAGAGGCGGAAAAGAAAATGTATGTATGTTTAATCCCTCTAACTCTGTGTTCATTCGTTTTTTTACAGATTTCACCTACCTCTACAGTGGGTCAAACCTGTTTGAGTTTGGTTATGGAAGACTCTTCCGTGTGCTCAATAACAACTACTTCCTGCCGTGTTAATCACTCAGGCATATGCACCACGCAGGCAGTCAAGATAAATATGAAATTTAAAAGTCAATTATTGTGCAAATTTGAGAGGCTGTTATTCAGTTTCTTATATTATTTACAGTTTTTTACAATCATTTAATTCCACTCTACTGCTTTTTTCTGTTTCTCTCCATATTTATCTTTGAAGAGTTTCTAATCTTTAAAACCTTGCAATATTTGGAGTAATATTTTAATTAAACTTTAATAAAATCTTATAAAATTGGATAGCATTTCTTCTTTTATGAAAATATTTGTCATTAAGAATCACGTGACTTTTACTTGACTTCACAGTAGGGAATTCTCTTGTGTTTTTAAACACTTTTTGTTACATTTTGTGAGAGAAAACTCAGAAGGTTCAAGGTTGTAAAATATGTGAATTTTTCACCATCTACCACACATAACAATGAAAGATTCAGGAAATTAGGAGCAGGGGTAGGATAGGTCCAATCACTTCTATTGAACTACTGACACAGTGTGTAGACGTGACCAGCCTGTCTGTGGTCCAGATCTGTTTCCTATGGCTCATCATGAGCAGAAGCATCAGACATTAGCGAACACAGACTGCTACAAAACTGAAATCTTGTATCAAGTGAAAATGGGCAAAATTTCACTCACTAAACAGCAACAATTAGTATCCTCAGTTCCCAAATAGTACAATGTAAGAATTGGCCTTTTTGTCTCCTGATCACCCCCTACCTGCTGCTGAGTGTAATTCACCTTTTCTGTACTGTCGTAAAATGAAGTCTCACACACATCTCTGTCTCTCACTCACTGACATAAACATGACCGGCTCTTTGGGCTTCTACTAATATACATTCCCTGTCTCTCTCTCAGAAACACATGCAGGCCCCACTCTCTCCAAGTGATGTTTACAGAGATGGCCAATTGCTCTGTGGGCTTCAGATGATTTTGAGTCAGGGGAATGTGTGTTATCGAATAAAATGTTGTTTGCTACATGATAAAACTCATAATTTCCTTATAATATAAAATAGATGTCTTGTTATTACAGACAAAGTGTAACATTGTTGGTACTCTAGCTGTTGTTACAACAGCAACTGACAGAAATAGCACCAACGCTATAAACTGAGCTAATCCGGCTAAAGTTAGCAGGCATAACACTAGCACTTGTTCATCAGTAACTCTCAAAAACCTGACTCTAACACTTTGTCGTCAACAGAGCTTGGGTTCCACCGATACAAAGTGTGACTTTGACCATTTTGTTTAGATACAGAAACCAAAGAAAAACACTTATTACTAGAATCTATGTCTAATGCGAAAAAGTGAGCTGCCGCAAACTCTGTACTCAGTAACTCTCAAAATCCTGATTATAACACTTTCATAAACAACATTTATAACTAACTAACTAACCCCACAACACATGAAAAAAGGGCAACACTTTCTGCTCCAACTTTTGTCCTCAGGTCTGTTTCAGTTCACTCTACTGCAGTGGTTCTCAAACGTTTTCTATTATTCCCCATCTTAAGCGAAGGGGAATTTCGGCACACCAACTGTCCCAAATCACCCCCCAAAAATGGTACTAAAATACATGAAAGTTTACAATTTTCTAATTTATTCAAGTAATACCAACTTCTATCTCTAAATCAGTAGCTTAACATTATAACACCAGCTACAACATTAACATCAACGTTCTAACTTTCAGAAATACAGAGAACTGGTGAAAAATCAAGAAAGGTTAATATTTAAACTGTGCTTCAGTTTCTCACTTTTCAATTTGTGCAGAAATGAGCAAATGGGGGTGCAGGGCATAGGAGTGAGTTTGATATGGGCGAGGGACATATTTGGTGAGTCAAAGCGCACCCCATACCCAAAATGTTAGCTATAAGGTGATTCCTATGTAGATAAGGCAGTGAAATACTGCATTCATAATGATGTGGAACAGCATTTGATAAACATTTACGTTAGAGACACTGTGTCCCATACAAAATGTAAATAATGGAACTTTACTTAATACACTACAGAAACACTGCTAATGTGGTATATATGTATCTTCATACTATTCAGTGCAGCAGTGTGCAGTTTGGGACGTGGCCAGAGACTAACATTTAACTTGCAGCATGTTTGGAGCGCTTTCTCACGACCTGAACACAGCTAATATTAATGTTGGCTAACTCTCAGATCCTCCTCCGTTTCCCTAAAAGTTATATACAAGCTGCTTTCATAACTGTAATTAAATAACTACTAGCATAATGAACTCATTATCTTCATAGCATCAAACAAAATTAAATTCAAATTTCAAAGCCAGAGATATGGATGGTCATCACAGCTATGTTCGCATTAAAAGTGTTTAGGTAAATACAAAATTAAAAAATATATTTTTCAAAACAAACCAGTACCAAGCAGGGTCTGTTGCCCAAGGCAATGAGAAGAATTCGTGGAAATTCGCTGTCTTCTGAGATTTCCTTCTTTATTTTACATCACAGAGTGAGATAAAGTGTTACCCAACCTGACGCCCTAGAGTATAAAGGTCAGTAGAGAAACCCAAGACAGCATCAAAAAGTTCCTTGAAGGAGAAGCATCATGGCCTTCTATCAGCTCTGCATTATGGCTGGCCTGGTGATTGCTGCTCTCTCGAGCCCAATATCACCACCTATTGGCAAGGAGGAAGAAGACCTGGCAAAGGTAAGACCTCTACTGCATTAAAGAGGTATTGGTAGCTTAGAAGATGGATGTTAATGGCTCTAGCTTTCTATCTGTTCTCAACATTGTATTTATAAACTGCTGAGATATTTAGATGCCTTTCTCTTACTTATGGAAAATTAAACCTCAAAAGGTTAGGCTCAGATTTCTCACTCCAGATCATCTTGATTCCACCAGAACTACCTGAAGAAGTTGTATGGCATGACAGAGAAGAGAACAGAGTCTTCCGGGCGCTCAGTCAATGACATGACTGTGAAACTGGCAGAGATGCAGGAGTTCTTCAGGTTGAAAGTGACAGGAAATCTGGACACTGAGACACTGGACATGATGAAGAAACCTCGGTGTGGAGTTCCAGACGTATCTGCATATGTAGCTACTGGTGCAAACTACAAATGGAATACAAACCTGGTGACCTACAGGTATGTGAGGAGATTCCAATTTGGACTCTTGGTTTTTCTCAGGGTTTCCAGAGAAAATCTCATTGTAATCTGTATATTGTGTATGATGTATCCAGATGGAATCATGAACCATTTTTAGACCTGCACTTGCTGGTTAGAAGCTTGGTTGTAGTTTTTTTTTTTTTTGTCCAGTAGGGTCTGTAAATAGACTGTGATTTCCCACTACAGGATTCTGAACTACACTCCTGACATGTCTCAAACTGAAGTGGACAATTCAATTGAGAGAGCTTTCCAAGTTTGGGCCGATGTCACTCCCCTCAAGTTCAATCGCATTTACAGTGGTGAGGCCGACATCATGATTTCCTTCGGTGTCAGAGGTCAGTATCCTGACTCATGGTCCTCAAATTCATCTCAATTAGAAAGTGCTCACTAATAATGCTTCACTTTACTGTTGAGAATAAACCCATAGTTTTAGACAGAATAAGTGTGTAACCTGTCGGCACTGTACAACTGAATCCCTATCAAAGTGTTTGTTTGAGCTGCATCTTCACCCGAGATTAGTTCACCAGTATAATAAATGTTTTTCCTTTTCCCAGAGCATGGCGATTTCTACCCATTTGATGGACCCAACAATTTCTTGGCTCACGCCTTTCCCCCTAGTCCTGGCATTGGTGGAGATACCCATTTTGATGACGATGAGTCTTTTACCTTCTCTTCTTCTTCTGGTGAGAATTGTCACCTATGATTAGAACACAACACTCTCAATACATGATATGAACCTCATGTATCCCAACATTTGTTGGTGTACTACAGGATACAACTTGTTCCTGGTGGCTGCCCATGAGTTCGGACATGCTCTGGGACTTGACCATTCCCGGGATCCTGTTGCTCTAATGTATCCAAATTACAGCTTCAGAGATGTTGAGACCTTTGTTCTGCCCCAAGATGATGTCAGTGGTATTCAGTCCATCTATGGTAAGCTCCTGAAATTGTCTGATATGTGGTAACTGTGTCTTTAAGTTGAAAATCAATCAATGAATTGCTAATGCATTGTTTTCTCCAGTGAATTACTAACATGTGTGAAATCAACACAACAGGCCCAAACACTGAAAAACCTGATGACCCAGAAAAGCCTAAACCCACACCTCCAGTCACCCCTAATGTCTGTGATCCAAACCTGGTCCTGGATGCCGTCACCCTGCTGCGAGGAGAGATTCTCTTCTTCAAGAAGGGGTACGAACAAATGTTAAATTACATTTAAGGTTACGTTATAATATCTTTAACCATGCAATACCATCTAATGCTGAATTCTGTTTTACATTTATTCAGCCTCTTCTGGCGTAAAAGCCCATTCTCTACAGAGTCTCAGCAACACCTGATCAAGAGCTTCTGGCCAGAGGCTCCTGAAAACATTGATGCTGCGTATGAGAGTCCATCAGATGATTTGGTGTACATCTTTAAAGGTAAGAAAGCTGATTATAGACACAGATGACAGATGAGGTGCTCTCATGAGGTACTGAACACCTAAAGTCAGTACCTGACCTCAGTAATGCTCTTGTAGGTGAATGCCATCAAATCCTCACAGAAATATTCTAACATCTATTCTAATGGAGATGATTATTAAACATTCTGAGGTGGTTTCCCAGAGAGGGATTAAGCCTAGTCCTGGATCGCACAGCATTTTTAAATGTAATTTTTAATTAAAACTAGGATATAGTCCAGGACTAGGTTTAATCCCTGTCTGGGAAACACTCCATTGATATCTAGTCTTATTTAAGAATTAACGTGGATGTGTGGCCTTAATTCTCAGGTCAGAAAGTCTGGGCTTTCTCTGGTTATGATTTGGCAAAGGGATATCCCAAGACCCTCAGCAGCATGGGTCTGCCCCCAAAAGTGAAGAGTATCGATGCTGCCGTCTATGACAAGGAAACTGGCAAGACACTGTTTTTTGTCAAAAACTACTACTTCAGGTAGGTAACACCACTGTCAGGTGACGATGACAAGAACTGACACAATACTCTGATAATACTTACTAATACAATCATGTTATCATTTTACAGCTATGATGAGGCCACAAAGAAAACAGGAGTCAAAAAACTGGTGGCAGATAAATTCCCAGGAATGACCGGGACAGTTACTGCAGCTTTCCAGTACAGTGGTCAGTATCTAACCTATGGACTCTAGATTCTAGAAAAATCTAAATCGTCCAAATGAATGAAAACAAGGCACTTGTTTAATCCCTCTAACTCTGTGTTCATTCGGTTTTTTTTTTTTGGTTTTTTTTTTTTGGTTTTTTTTTTTTTTTTTTACAGATTTCACCTACCTCTACAGTGGGTCAAGCCTATTTGAGTTTGGTTATGGAAGACTCTTCCGTGTGCTCAATAACAACTACTTCCTGCCGTGTTAATCACTCAGGAATATGCACCACGCAGGCAGTTGTGTGCCACAGTTAAGATAAATATTACATTTGAAAGTCAATTATTGTGCAAATTTGAGAGGCTGTTATTCAGTTTCATATATTATTTACAGTATTTTACAATTATTTAATTCCACTGCACTGCTTCTTTCTATGTTTCTCTCCATATTTATCTTTGAAGAGTTTCTAATCTTTAAAACCTTGCCATGCTTGGAGTTATATTTTAAATAAACTTTAATAAATTCTTATAAAAGTTGTATAGCATTTCTTCTTTTATGAAAATATTTGTAATTAAGAATCATGTGACTTTTAATACATTTTGTGAGAGAAAACAAGGTTCAAAGTTGTAAAAAATGTTTTTCACCATCTACCACACACATAACAATGAAAGATTCAGGAAATTAGAAGCAGGTGTAGGACAGGTCCAATTACTTCTATCGAACTACTGACATAGTGTGTAGACGTGACCAGCCTGTCTGCGGTCCAGATGTGTTTCCTATGGCTCATCATGAGCAGAAGCATCAGACATTAGCGAAGACAGACTGCTACAAAACTGAAATCCTCAGTTCCCAAACAGTACACAATGTAAGAATTGGCCTTTTTGTCTCCTGATCTCCCCTTATCTGCTGCTGAGTGTAATTCACGTTTGCAGTACTGTCGTGTAAGTCTCACACACATCTCTGTCTCTCACTCACATAAACTTGACCGGCTCTCTGGGCTTCTACTAATATACATTCCCTGTCTCTCTCTCAGAAACACATGCAGACCCCACTCTCTCCAATTGATGTTCACAGAGACGGCTCTGTGGGCTTCTGATGACGTTGTGTTAGGATTGCGCCGACTGATGGGAGGCAGACACATTTGCTAACACACTAATTTTTATTAAACAGAAGATAACAAAACAGATAGACAAACAAGGAGAACATGACAGGAACCTTAGATAAAGAAAGATGTAGACAGACATGCAAACATGGAATGTCCAACCAACACACACAGAGACAAGGGAACTTAAATGCACAACATGACAAGAAACACCTGGGACAACTAATGAGAGGGCAGGGTAACAAATGAGACACAGACGAGGAGGAGGAACAAAGGCGGGACTAGGGCGGAGACATGAACAAAAACAAACAGCCATGCGCTAAGTGAGCACATGGCAGGGACAACAGACAAGACAGAACAAGAGCGTGACACGTTGAGCCAGGGGAATGTGTGTAATTGAATAAAATGATTTTGGCTACATGATAAAACCTTATAATATAAGCTGGGCCTTGTTATTACAAACATAAAATATAACATTAGTGGTACTCTAGCTGTTATTACAACAGCAACTGACAGAAATAGCACCAATTCTATAAACTGAGCTAATCCGGCTAGTTAGCAGCTATAACTCTAGTACTTGTTCATCAGTAACTCTCAAAAACCTGACTCTAACACTTTGTCATCAACAAATCTTGGGTTCCACAGATACGAAGTGTGACTTCGACCATTTTGTTTAGATACAGAAACCAAAGAAAAGCACTTATAACTAGAATCTATGTCCAATACAAAAAAGTGAGCTAATCGGGCTAAAGTTAGCAGCCGCAAACTCTGTACTCAGTAACTCTCAAAATCCTCCTCCGTTTCCCTAACAGTTATATACAAGCCGCTTTCATAACTGTAATTATCCTTCATTGTTATTTGTTGTGCTCTCGTAACTGACCTCAAGCCCAGAGCTGGTAACTAACTTCATAAGCCAGACTCTGATGGTGAATCGGAGGCCAGTGAAACTGATGAATGGGGAGAACAGGGAGAACACACCGAGCTCCTCACAGACAGTCACCCGGAGCAGGACTCGAACCAACAACCTCCAGGTCCCTGGAGCTGTGTGACTGAGATATGACCTGCTGCGCAACCGTGCCGCCCTAGAGTTTTTATTGCCTTTTATAAACTGTCCAACCTTTTCTGTTAACAGAGGTGCACTTACCTGTGTTTTATGGGTTGAGTTTATAATACCCTTGTATGAGCAAATATGGGAAATATGAAAAGAAATATCCTGCCACTGCAAATAAATAAATAAGAATGGCCTCATAAGGTTAGTTGCCTGTTCATACATAGTCACGCAAAGCTCATCAGCAGCGTTACTTACAGAAACAAATGTGTAACCTAAAACAAAAGAGCTAGGTCTAGTGGTCTCTGCCGTACAGCACAACACACGCTCTCTGTTCTTCTCTTAGCTACTTCCACGCCTGCGCACCTAGCATAAGGGCTCTTCAAGAGACAGCAAACCCGTTACTGAATACTGGCCGTTACAATGTACACTTAAAAATAGAACATTAGGCTATAGTTGTGTGGGTTAACGGAACCTTAACATGTGGAATAGGGGAGTACTTGTAGCTTTTCATAACTTATCAATTTACAAAAATAAAATAACTAACAAAATCATAATGATTCAAGTAAAAAAAAAAAAAAACTAAACTAAAACTACACTTAAATATGACATTCATTCGTTGCCTGTAACCCTTATCCAGTTCAGGGTCACGGTGGGTCCAGAGCCTACCTGGAATCATTGGGCGCAAGGCGGGAATACACCCTGGAGGTGGTGCCACTCTTTCACAGGTCAACACACACATATTCACTGACACACTCACACCTACTGACACTTCTGAGTCACCAATTCACCTCCCAACGTGTGTTTTTGGAATGTGGGAGAAGACCGGAGCACCCGGAGGAAACCCATGCAGACACAGGGAGAACACACCACACTCCTCACAGACAGTCACTCAGAGGAAACCCACACAGACACAGGGAGAACACACCACACTCCTCACAGACCTTACCTGCTGCACCACCATGCTGCCCTCAAATATGACATTTCATAAATAAATGTGCTGAAAAACAATATCATCAAAATGGATATAGAGGAAGCTCATAATCTCATACAATTTAAAATTACATTGTGACTCACCAATGATTTGCAGTTTTATGTTCAAGATTTTTAATTATTTTTTAATTTCATTTTAATGTATGTATTTATTAAATTACTTGTTCATTTACAATCAATGCCGTTAGTTTTATTGAATTATTTGACAAATGATCTGCCTGGTAATCACTGTAAAGAAACATATTTGGTTGTTACTTGTCCTTTGTATCCCTAAATTATGAATTCTGAATTAAAATAAAATATTGGTTGAAAATAAGTGGTCACATAACTATTTGGTTTGTGTTTTTGAACCTGTCTATCATTTCTTTAGTTTGGGGATCCAATGACACCTCACCAGAAACCACAGACTGATCTGCTTCTTATTAAAGAGAAACAGCTGACTGCCTCATTCAAATGATGACCAATAGATGTGATGCCATGCCGGTGGGATTTTCCGTGCCGAGCTAGCAACAAGTTCCATGATAATGGAGGTGAATAAACTATCTTCTCTCTTAGTTCATAATTATTATTAAGACCTGTTCAAACAGGATTAGTTTTACTTGAGGACGTGTGGGTAAAATAATTATTACTTGAGGACGTGGGGGTAAAGGAATTATTACCTCAGTATCTCGTTAGTTTTAAACCGTTCCGAAAAGATAATTTCAGTCATTCTTCCGGAGTGCGCTCTCCCGTTTCAGTAAAGATCATCTCCTGTAAAACGAGCAGTATAAATGACTCCAGGTTCTACTAATCCCATCCGAATTAAAATGTGGTGTAATATTGAGTCATATTTCAGGGAAAATTCGTTTTTTGCAGGTTTTCTCTGGAAAAGAGGAACTGAAGGGGACGTTTAGTGATGAAATACACGGTTTAAATCAAAGCTCAGCAGTTGAACGATGCACCACCCTCAAATCCACAATACAGCTGTAGGTATGTTTTTATATAAACTAGTAGCCCCCATGCATGTTATGAACGTGTGTCGTTAAAATTAAAAGACAGAAAAGTTGTGACAGTCTATACACTCCATCCACACCCCTGCCATCTGTTATTTACACCGTGATTTCTTATCCACCATAAACATTACTAACATCTTGTGGAAAACTAACATTACCCCAGCTCCCCATGTAAAACTAATCCCATCAGAATAGGGCTTTAGACTGAATATAGCTTCTCCAGTCCCTTAGTATTTTCTGTCTGAAGTCTTTAGTCATCAAATTTGTATCTCTTTAAAGGTATTTCCATTAAAACATATGCTCAGTTCCAAATGTTCCAAGCGAGATTTAAAGAGGGTTAAGAACAAAGGAACTGTGTTCTCTGGAGTGTGAGAGCTCCTTCAAAGTCTTTGTACAGAGTTGGAGTGGGGTTTGTTAGCCTGTTCATTCAAATGTATCCAATATTAGTGTCCGAAATCAATATTGCCCTTCTGGTTGCAATAAAATCCCCACAGCAATGGCCAAAATGTACTCTGTCCTAAAAGAGTGTGCACTGCTACTAAAGAGGAATAGACTCCTAATTAATAGGCTACATTGTAAAAGACAGGTTGGATGAGCAGGCGTCTATAAACTTTTGGCCACATTATGAATAATATTTCTTTACATTGTATGAAATTCCATGACATCCCATCACTCCATGATAGGACAATAATCCATACATTAAATAACTGCCAGCAAATTAACTCATCTTCATCGCATCAAACGAAATCAAATTCAAATTTCAAAGGTAGATAGGTAGATGGTCATCACAGCTCTGTTCACATTAAAACTCAGTTTTTAGGTAAAAAGAAAACAAAAAAATGTTTTTAAAACAAACCTGGACCACGCAGTCTGTTGTCCAAGGAAATGAGGGGAATTCCTTCCTTATTTTACATCACAGAGTGAGTCAAAGTGTTGCCCAACCTGTCTCTTCTTACAGTATAAAGGCCAGCAGAGAAACCCAAGGCAGCATCAAACAGTTCCTTGAAGAAGAAGCAACATGGCCTTCTATCAGCTCTGCATTATGGCTGGCCTGGTGATCGCTGCTCTCTCGAGCCCAATATCACCACCTATTGGCAAGGAAGAAGAACACCTGGCAAAGGTAAGAAATCCACTGCACTAAAGAGGCATTGGTAGCTTAGAAGACGGATGTTAATGGCTCTGGAGGATTAAGGGTGGTTAAACAGATCTTTCTGGATCAGATAACATTTTATTTACATGAACTAAACTGGGACGTTCGTAGTCTTGGATGATACATGATTGAAGTGCTGGGTTATTATGAATGTTATGATCTCAGTTTGAGACTAATGAGACCTCGACTAAAACACAAGAGACACAAGTGAAATTCACTGGTGCGTCTTTCTTCCTCACGACTCAGCTTTCCATCTGATCTCAACATTGTATCTAGAAACTGCTGAGATATTTAGATATTTAGATGTCTTTCTTTTACTTATGGAAAATTAAACCTCAAAAGGTTAGGCTCAGATTTCTCACTCCAGATCATCTTGATTCCACCAGAACTACCTGAAGAAGTTGTATGGCATGACAGAGAAGAGCAAAGAGTCTTTCGGACGCTCGGTCAATGACATGAGTGTGAAACTGGCAGAGATGCAGGAGTTCTTCAGGTTGAACGTGACAGGAACTCTGGACACTGAGACACTGGAAATGATGAAGAAACCAAGGTGTGGAGTTCCAGACGTATCTGCATATGTAGTTACTGGTGCAAACTACAAATGGAAAACAAACCTGGTGACCTACAGGTATGTGAGAAGATTCCAGCTTGGGCTCTTGATTTTTCTCAGGGCTTCCAGAGAAAATCTCATTGTAATCTGTATATTGTGTATGATGTATCCAGAGGGAATCATGAACCATTTTTAGACCTGCACTTGCTGGTTAGAAGCTTGGTTGTAGTTTTTTTTTTTTTTGTCCAGTAGGGTCTGTAAATAGACTGTGATTTTCCACTACAGGATTCTGAACTACACTCCTGACATGTCTCAAGCTGAAGTGGACATTTCAATTGAGAGAGCTTTCCAAGTTTGGGCCGATGTCACTCCCCTCAAGTTCAAACGCATTTACAGTGGTGAGGCCGACATCATGATTTCCTTCGGTGTCCGAGGTCAGTATCCTGACTCATGGTCCTCAAATTCATCTCAATTAAAAAGTGCTCACTAATAATGCTTCACTTTACTGTTGAGAATAAACCCATAGTTTTAGACAGAATAAGTGTGTAACCTGTCGGCACTGTACAACTGAATCCCTATCAAAGTGTTAGTTTGAGCTGCATCTTCAACCGAGGTTAGTTCACCAGTGTAATTATTTTTTTCCTTTTCACAGAGCATGGCGATGGCTACCCATTTGATGGACCCAATGGTTTTTTGGCTCACGCCTTTCCCCCTAGTCCTGGCATTGGTGGAGATACCCATTTTGATGACGATGAGTTCTTTACCTCCTCTTCTTATTCTGGTGAGAATTGTCACCTATGATTAGAACAACACTCTCAATGCATGATATGAACCTCATGTATGCCAACATCTTTTGGTCTACTACAGGATACAACTTGTTCCTGGTGGCTGCCCATGAGTTCGGACATGCTCTGGGACTTGACCATTCCCAGGATCCTGGTGCTCTAATGTATCCAAATTACAGCTTCAGAGATGTTGAGACCTTTGTTCTGCCCCAAGATGACGTCAGTGGTATTCAGTCCATCTATGGTAAGCTCCTGAAATTGTCTGATATGTGGTAACTGTGTCTTTAAGTTGAAAATCAATCAATAAATTGCTAATGCATTGTTTTCTCCAGTGAATTACTAACATGTGTGAAATTAACACAACAGGCCCAAACACTGACAAACCTGTTGACCCAGAAAAGCCTAAACCCACACCTCCAGTCACCCCTAATGTCTGTGACCCAAACCTGGTCCTGGATGCAGTCACCCTGCTGCGAGGAGAGATGCTCTTTTTCAAGAAGGGGTATGCACAAATGTTAAATTACATTTAAGATTTCAATATAATATCTTTAACCACGTAATACCGTCTAATGCTGAATTCTGTTTTACATTTATTCAGCCTCTTCTGGCGTAACAGCCCGTTCTCTACAGAGTCTCAGCAACATCTGATCAAGAGCTTCTGGCCAGAGGCTCCTGAAAACATTGATGCTGCGTATGAGAGTCCATCAGATGATTTGGTGTACATCTTTAAAGGTAAGAAAGGTCATAATGGACACAGATGACAGATGAGGTGCTCTCGTGAGGTACTGAACATCTAAAGTCAGTACCTGATCTCAGTAATGCTCTTGTAGCTGAATGCCATCAAATCTTCACAGAAATATTCTAACATCTCGTCTAACGGAGATGTTTATTAAACATTTTTGGGTGGTTTCCCAGAGAGGGATTAAGCCTAGTCCTGGATCGCACAAAATTTTTAAATGTAATTTTTAATTAAAACTAGGATATAGTCCAGGACTATGTTTAATCCCTGTCTGGGAATCACTCCATTGATATCTAGTCTTATTTAAGACTTAATGTGGATGTGTGGCCTTAATTCTCAGGTCAGAAAGTCTGGGCTTTCTCTGGTTATGATTTGGCAAAGGGATTTCCCAAGACCCTCAGCAGCATGGGTCTGCCCCCTAAAGTGAAGAGGATCAATGCTGCCGTCTATGACCAGGAAACTGGCAAGACACTGTTTTTTGTCAAAAACCACTACTTCAGGTAGGTAACACCACTGTCAGGTGAAGATGACAAGAACTGACACAACACTCTGATAATACTTACTAATACAATCATGTTATCATTTTACAGCTATGATGAGGCCACAAAGAAAATAGACAAAGGATTCAAAAAACTGGTGGCAGATAGATTCCCAGGAATGACCGGGACAGTTACTGCAGCTTTCCAGTACAGGGGTCAGTATTTAACCTATGGAATCTAGACTGTAGAAAAATCTATATCGTCCAAATGAATGAAAACAAGGCACTTGTTTAATCCCTCTAACTTTGTGTTCATTCGTTTTTTTTTTACAGATTTCACCTACCTCTACAGTGGGTCAAGCCTGTTTGAGTTTGGCTATGGAAGACTCCTCCGTGTGCTCAATAACAACTACTTCCTGCCGTGTTAATCACTCAGGCATATGCACCATGCAGGCAGTGGTGTGCCACAGTCAAGATAAATATGAAATTTTAAAGTAAATTATTGTGCAAATTTGAGAGGCTGTTATTCAGTTTCATATTTTATTTAAAGTATTTTTAAATTATTTAATTCTACTGTAATACTCACTCTGTATTGCTTTTTTCTGTTTCTTTCCATATTTATCTTTGAAGAGTTTCTAATCTTTAAAAGCTAAATTAAACTTTAATAAATTCATATAAATGTAAAAGTTGTATAGCATTTATTTTTTAATGAAAATGTTTGTGATTAAGAATCACCTGACTTTTGCTCGATATCACAGCAGGGGATTGTCTGACACGTCACCTCAACATAAACACATGCACAGAGCACTGTTTAAAAATGTTTTAACATAATCAATACACAGAATAACTGAGACTGCCACAGGAAAAAAAAATCAGGTAATGAGGGTAGTGTGGTGCTGTGAAGAGCACATATTTTTCTCAAAAATCTCTTCTAGGATTTTTTTTCAGATGCAGATTCAGTTCTAAATAAAACCCACCCAATTCCAAAACTGTTCGTACATTGTGTAAAATGCAGAAATCAAGAATCTGTCATCTGTTAATTCTCCCAAAGCCTTATTTAACTGACAAAAACACCAAGACAATATTCCAAAGCTTTCTGTAACCAACTTAAGATATTTTGTATAGAGTGACATTTAGGAAAAATAAATCTGTTTATTTTCACTAAAAACAATTGAATTGTTTAGAGACAACTTTAGAATGTTTATTTTGGTCATCTGGTCTGATAAATAAAGGAGAAAGAGAACTAAAATATCAAAAGTTATATATAAAAAAAACTGAAATTGGAATAAATTCAACATCCCTTTTGTAATAAATAAATAAAACTTGTACCCTCTCAGACGCTCTTCCAAGTGAGAAAACATAACACAGTGCCCTTGTAAAATCTCTCTTAGTGGGGTCCTATGTAATGCAGTAGGTGCCCTTGTTATTTTTTCACCCCTTCAAACAGTCTGAGTCCATCACTGTTGCATGGGTTGAGTTTATAATATCCTTGTATGAGCTAATACGGGAAACATTGTCACTGCAAGAAAAATGGTACTGTACACTGTATGAAGTGAACAATAACCTTAAAGTCCAGTTGTGTGGTAAACGAAGGTTTAATATGTGGAATAGGTGAGTACTTGTAGCTTTTCATAACTTATTGATTTCAAAAAATGAAAGAAATTAATTAAAAGCCTTGATTCAAGTTAAAAACAAAACTAAAACTGCAATGATATATGGAATGGGTCATAGTAAATGTGCTGAAAAACAATATAATCAAAATGGACATGAAGTTCATAAGCTACAATGACTTTAAATTACACTGTGGTTCAGCATTCTCAGGGTCCAAAACTCTTTGATTTCCCACTATTTTATATTATAAATGATTATTTTGTATTTTTTTATCTATTTATTATTTTACTTACTTATTTGATTTACAATCAATACCTTTAAGTTTATTCATTTATTTGACATATGATCTGACTGGTAATCACTGCAAAGAAAAATCTTGGTTGTTACATGTCTTTTGTATCCCTATGTTATAATTTCTGAATAAAAATAATATTGGTTTAAAAATAAGTGGTCAGATAAAATTCAAGGCAGCTATATGGTGTTGTTTTTGGTGTCGTTCTTTTTGCCCGTCTATTTGTCCTGTCTATCTATAGAACTACACATTTATTTATATTCAGGATCCGTTACCGCTATTAGATAACGTAAGTAAAGAAATTATAAGACACAATAAAGAAGAAACAGCAGCGTCACTATACGACACTAGAACAAACATAGGTAAAATACCCAATAAACAGATGAAGGACTAGAGGGCGAATAACAGAAACTGAGCAACTGAGCAGAGCAAGCAACAGTATGTAGAACAGTGTAGAACTGCGCAGTGCACGAATATGGCGGGTTATAATATTGAGAAACATACATTCAGTTCCTTTAGTCAGCGGCCACTGGCGCCACCTATTGAACTGGATTTGAAATAGCATGTGATGTGCTTTTCCCTGCTGCTGTTAGTCTGCTAGCTTCATACAACAAATCATGACACAGACAAGGACAAACATCTGTGGCTTCTAACCCTAAAATGGCGGAATACTTACCTCAGGAGAAGAGTGAGGAGAGGCCTTCTTTAAATAAATGATAACGTTTCCCTTTACAGATTAGTACTCAAAACAACAATGCACTAAAATAAATCAAATTACATGTTACAATACCATTATAAGACGATGTTTTTGATTGTATTCAAAAAACTTTTTTTTATAAAATTCTAAAGATGCTTCCTCAGCATTTTGCTGCCGTTTGTACGTTTGAAACTGGTCTAATGTGTTTACGAAGCCCCAGATGTAACCGTTACCTAGCCAACAGGCAGGAGTGAATGTGATTGGTTAACAAACCTTAGGCAGAGATTTTCAAATAATAAATAAATATATATAAATAAATAAACGTGGAATTAAAGAAAGAAAAGAGGAATAAAGGATTTAAAAACAATAAATAAATAATAATTATATAATTTTATATTAATGTATATTTTTAATTTTGTGCATTTATTTTTACTCAGTATATTTATTTCTGTATTATTTACTATTTTTATTATTTTCTATGTATATTTCCTCTTTATATATGTAACTTTTAAATTTATTTTTATTTTTATTTATTTTCGTTTTTATCTATATATTTTATTATTTATTTATGTATTTCTATAGCTATTTTTTCTGCATTATTTTTTTTTTCATTTTTCCTTGCTCTTGATGATAATAAGGGGGCTGTCCATGAATGATGTCACAGAGTCTAAACATTCTTATTGGTTAAGTGATGCCTGATGCCGTAGATCAACTGTACATGCCTTGCTCCATCATCAGTATAATAATAGCCTTGATAATATGGAGTCAAAAAAGAGAAAATTTTCAGATCAGTCCAGATCTGTTTCCTATGGCTCATCTTGAACAGAAGCATCAGACATTAGCGAAGACAGACTGCTACAAAACTGAAATCTTGTATCAAGTGAAAATGGGCAAAATTTCACTCACTAAACAGCAACAATTAGTATCCTCAGTTCCCAAACAGTACAATTTAAGAATTGGCCTTTTTGTCTCCTGATCTCCCCTTATCTGCTGCTGAGTGTAATTCACGTTTGCAGTACTGTCGTGTAAGTCTCACACACATCTCTGTCTCTCACTCACATAAACTTGACCGGCTCTCTGGGCTTCTACTAATATACATTTCCTCTCTCTCTCTCAGAAACACATGCAGGCCCCACTCTCTCCAAGTGATGTTTACAGAGATGGGCAACGGCTTTGTGGGCTTCAGATGGCTTTGAGCCAGGGGAATGTGTGTAATCAAATAAAATGATGTTGGCTACATGATAAAACTCATATTTTACCTTATAATAGAAGCTGGACCTTGTTATTACAGACATAAAGTGTAACATTGTTGGTACTCTAGCTGTTATTACAACAGCAACTGACAGAAATAGCACCAACTCTATAAACTGAGCTAATCCAGCTAAAGTTAGCAGGCATAACACTAGCACTTGTTCATCAGTAACTCTCAAAAACCTGACTCTAACACTTTGTCATCAACAAAGCTTGGGTTCCACAGATACAAAGTGTGACTTTAACCATTTTTTTCCATACAGAAACCACAGAAAAGCACTTATTCCTAGAATCTATTTCTAATACAAAAAAGTGAGCTAATCGGGCTAAAGTTAGCAGCCGCAAACTCTGTACTCAGTAACTCACAAAATCCTCCTCTGTTTCCCTAACAGTTATATACAAGCCGCTTTCATAACTGTAATTATCAGTCATTGTTATTTGTTGTGCTCTCGTAACTGACCTCAAGCCCAGAGCTGGTAACTAACTATATAAGCCAGACTCTGATGGTGAACCGGAGGCCAGTGAAGCTGATGAATGGACCAGCTTTATATTAGAACAGGCACCTTAATGAAGGCTTAAAGACCCACCTTATCAGACTCGCTGCCAAAACACGTTAATCTCTGTTGCGCATTTTCAAATTAAAGGTTTGCGAATAAAATCATATTTAGGGATCAGGCAAGCTAATTTTTTTTCTGGTCTCCTATATAGTGTTCTTTTATTATGTTTAAGGGCTATTAATGAATCCATTGTGAGTGGGTGCTTTTTACTCTATCTCTATTAATAAAGAAATGCTAATTTCTCCAGATTATTTGCATCCCACCTGCAACAGCTACCACAGCTAGAATTGGAGAAAATCATCTACTCGTCAAAGTGTACGACCTGCACACTTGATGCAATACCAACAAAAGCATTTAAAGAAGTATTACCAGTCATAATCAATCCCCTTTTAACAATCATAAATTCGTCCCTTAGACTGGGTCACATACCCAAAGCATTTAAACTAGCAATTATTAAACCCCTGATCAAGAAACCGAATTTTGATCCTAGTGTACTATCCAATTATATACCCATCTCTAACCTTCCATTCGTATCTAAGATCTTAGAAAAAGTTGTGGCCCAACAACTTAGGCCATACTTGCATAAAAATAACATATATGAAAAATTTCAATCTGGTTTTAGGCCACACCATAGCACCGAAACGGCTTTAGTTAAGATAACGAACGACCTTCTTCTCGCCTCTGATCAAGGCTGCGTATCCATGCTAGTTCTACTAGACCTCAGTGCAGCTTTTGATACAATTGATCATACTATTCTGCTAGAAAGATAAAAAAAAACATGGTTGGAATAACAGGAACGGCCCTATCATGGTTTAAGCCTTACCTCACAGAATCGCTAACAGTTTGTAAAAGTAAATAATGTTTCTTCTATTCATACAAAAATGACATTTGGAATTCCCCAAGGCTCCATTTTAGGACCTTTATTATTCATATTATACATGCTGCCACTGGGCAGAGTTATTAGCAGGCATGGCATTACCTTCCACAGTTACACAGATGATGACACACAGTTATATATATCAGCCAAATCAGGCGACAAACCAACACTACAGAAAATGGAGGACTGTGTTAAAGAAGTGAATCATTGGATGTCATACAATTTCCTTCTGCTAAACAGTGACAAAACAGAGGTTCTTCTAGGTCCAAAACCTGCTATAAATAAGGTATCAGACTTAATACATAATTTTGACTTCCCTGTTCTCCCGAGCTCATCAGCTAAAAATCTAGGCGTTATAATGGATTTAGATCTATCATTTGATCAGCATATATGTAACATTACAAAAACAGCTTTCCTACATCTTCGGAACCTCGCTAAGTTAAGAAATTCCTTATCCCTCCCAGATGCGGAAAAATTAGTTCACGCTTTTATTACATCAAGATTAGATTATTGCAATGCACTTTTATCAGGATGCTCCAGCAGAAACGTGAGTAAACTCCAGCTAATTCAAAATGCTGCAGCCAGGGTCCTCACCAAAACAAAAAAAATTTGATCATATCAGCCCAGTCTTATCGGCCCTTCACTGGCTTCCAGTTAAATTCCGTATTGATTACAAAATTCTTTTACTCACGTATAAATCCCTACATGGTCTCGCCCCTGAATACTACCAACATTACTCAGATCTCAGGGTGCCGGCTTCTTACTAGTACCCAGAATTCATAAGACTTCAGCGGGGGGGGGGCTTTCTCCTACAAAGCCCCTCAGCTCTGGAACTATCTTCCAGCTAGTGTTCAGGACACAGACACTATGTTTAAGTCTCTGCTCAAAACACACTTGTTCAGTTTAGCCTTTGGCAACTAACCTCTTTGTAGTTTACGGTTGTCATTTCAGGAACTCATGGGCATGGGGAATCAGGGTAAACTCGGATGATGTGCTCACCATTTCTCTTGCTTGGAGCGGCAGGATGTCTTTGCCTGAGCTCCTTCTGGTTTCCCTCCTCCCGGTCTGTTACAGTTAGATCTGTCACTACACTAATGGGAATATTCACATGCTCTTTTTCTCTGCTGCACTCAACTAAACTAACTGCTTCCCTTTACTGGTCTCTGAGAAATAGGTGGCCCACTGATGGAAGATTGTTTACTGGATTCACCTGCAGCCCACACCAGACCAGCTGCTCACCTCCATCTACTGCTGCCAGCCTCTGACCACTCACCATGATCAACTACACTGAAGTAGAAATGGACTCAGATTAGCAACACTGACTGATTCTTCCAAGCTGATGCACTATTATTATGCCCCAAGATTGATGTCACGATTATTATTATTATTATTATTATTATTATTATTATGTAGCATAATGACACTTCATTGGTGATAATTTAAAATTCAATCTATAGTTTGATCAGAGGAGGATGGATCCCCTTTGTTCTTGGAGGTTTCTTCCTCCAGCCTCGAGGGAGATTTTCTTTGCCACTGTAGCCTTCGGCTTGCTCGCATTGGGCTTTGATTTAAATGTTCTGTTCTCATACTATGTGAAGCTGCTTTGTGACAACATTAGTTGTAAAAGGCGCTATATAAATAAATTTGATTTGATTTGACTGCGACACTACCTGCTGCGCCACCGTACCGCCCTAAGAGGAAGTAGATGCAACAGAAATATTAAAAGTCCCCTAGAGATTAAATGAAGGGAAGCTCTAACGGAGGCCAGGGTTGGACACTGAACTCTGAAAATGTTGATGTTACATTATAAAATGGTTGATTATATTGTATTAAATGAGGATTTTTTTTTCTTATAATTATCTGTTACATACAGGTTTTCTATATCTTCCCAAATGCTACTTAATAGAAGCCTGTATTTAATGGCTGTTTTTGGATGGATGTTAAATAAAAAGGCTGCAAAATGAAGTAATAAAAGGTGAGGTTCAGGTTTGTTATTTTAATCTTGGAATAATTTATTCAGTAGACATTTTTCTTTTTCTGGGAAGTCATCTCCACAATGGTTTCACTGTCATGTCTGGTCAGATTTTATCAGTAAAACCCACAAAAGGCTTTTAACGCTCCGGTTTTTTACAGTGATCTGTTCTAACATGCTTTTCTCATAAAAACTGCTCTTTTCTTACTCAAGCGGAAAGACTGTGTCTTGTGACGTTTACCAGGCAAAATAAACTGGATTTTACCTGTTTACATGGGCGCTGAGGCGAAGCTGCTTCACTGGCCATACGTTCTGTTACATTCTGAATTACATTTTATAAGGTACATGGTATTTCTGATCAGAGGCACCCAAAACTTTACACACACACAGTGTCACACAAGGTGTTGAACAGATATTATTGTGTGTATAAGGGGTGGGTAAGGGGTTAAATCTGGTCCTCCATGTTTAGGCCAAGGTTTTGGCGATTTGGTCAAAAGAAAATTAGTGGAAACAATTAAATGAACACCTTCACCATATTTAAAGTTTATTTAAACCTGTCTCCTACAATGAGGCCGGAGCACCTTTACCTTTAGGTTTTTAACTCAGTCACTATTGGGTAGAAAATATTAAAACAGAAAGTTTAACCATAAATAAGTGCCCCCCGTAGAAGGTATGATTTATTGTCATTGAGAAAATTTTGAAAATGTGTAATTAACACAGGGCATATGTTTTTCTCAACCCACAGGTCAGATTGTGTTCAAAACTGTGTTCATGGTTTGTGAGTCATCAAAATACAGTATTTTCTCACAGTGGTTTTGACATAAGGCCGTAGCAGAAGCTACAAATAACAAAACTGGTATGAATCAGAGAATTATTTTTGGTTGAATATTGCTCCAAAAGATATTTCTAGCTCTCCTCTCTATGTCATACTCAACATGGATTACATAATCACAACCACAAAGGATATATTTCACTCCCAGAAAAGTGTAGTGTCCACTAAAAATACAAATGTCAGGTCTTAGGGAATGTTTACTGCTGTCATTTCTGTTCCCTATTGTACTGTAAAAATATGTACTTATGAAACTTAAGAGCCCTGCTAAAAATCCCAGACTTGACAACCACAAACAATATCAAAAACAATATCATCATAATGGAAATAGAGGAAGCTCATAATCTCATACAACGATTTAAAATTACTTTGTGATTCACCAATGATTAGCATTCTTATGTTAAGGTTTTTAAATTATTATTTAATTTAATTTTAATGTATGTATTTATTAAATTACCTACTTGTTCATTTACAATCAATGCCGTTAGTTTTATTGAATTATTTGACAAATGATCTGCCAGGTAATCACTGTAAAGAAACATCTTGGTTGTTACTTGTCCTTTGTATCCCTAAATTATAAATTCTGAATTAAAAGAAAATTATTGTTTAAAATAAGTGGTCACATAACTATTTGGTTGTGTGTTTTTGAACCTGTCTATCATTTCTTTAGTTTGGGGATCCAATGACACCTCACCAGAAACCACAGACTGATCTGCTTCCTATTAAAGAGAAACAGCTGACTGCCTCATTCAAATGATGACCAATAGATGTGATGCCATGCCGGTGGGATTTTCCGTGCTGAGCTAGCAACAAGTTCCACGATAATGGAGGTGAATAAACTATCTTCTCTCTTAGTTCATAATTATTATTAAGCCCTGTTCGGACGGGATTAGTTTTACTTGAGGACGTGTGGGTAAAGTAATTATTACCTGAGGACGTGGGGGTAAAGTAATTATTACCTCAGTATCTCGTTCCGAAAAGACCGTTTCAGTCATTCTTCTGGAGTGCGCTCTCCCGTTTCAGTAAAGATCATCTCCTGTAAAACGGGCAGTAAAAACGACCCCAGGTTCTGCTAATCCCGTCCGAATTAAAATGTGGTGTAATATTGAGTCATATTTCAGGGAAAATTCGTTATTTGCAGGTTTTCTCAGGAAAAGAGGAACTGAAGGGGACGTTTAGTGATGAAATACACGGTTTAAATCAAAGCTCAGCAGTGGAACGATGCGAGCTGTAGGTGTGTTTTTATCTAAACTAGTATGCTTGTGGTGGGAGGACTGATCTCAGAAAAGTTGTGACAGTCTATACACTCCATCCACCCCCCTGCCATCTATTATTTACACCGTGATTTCTTATCCACCATAAACATTACTAACATCTTGTGGAAAAATAACACTACCCCAGCTCCCCATGTAAAACTAATCCCATCCGAATAAGGCTTTAGACTGAATATAGCTTCTCCATTTCCTTAGTATTTTCTGTCTGAAGTCTTTAGTCATCAAATTTGTATCTCTTTAAAGGTATTTCCATTAAAACATATGCTCAGTTCCAAATGTTCCAAGCGAGATTTAAAGAGGGTTAAGAACAAAGGAACTGTGTTCTCTGGAGTGTGAGAGCTCCTTCAAAGTCTTTGTAAAGAGTTGGAGTGGGGTTTGTTAGCCTGTTCATTCAAATGTATCCAGTATTAGTGTCCGAAATCAATATTGCCCTTCTGGTTGCAATAAAATCCCCACAGCAATGGCCAAAATGTACTCTGTCCTAAAAGAGTGTGCACGGCTACTAAAGAGGAATAGACTCCTAATTAATAGGCTACATTGTAGAAGACAGGTTGGATGAGCAGGTGTCTATAAGCTTTTGGCCACATTATGAATAATATTTCTTTCCATTGTATGAAATTCCATGACATCCCATCACTCCATGATAGGACAATCATCCATACATTAAATAACTGCCACCAAATTAACTCATCTTCGTCGCATCAAACGAAATCAAATTCAAATTTCAAAGGCAGATAGGTAGATGGTCATCACAGCTCTGTTTGCATTAAAAAAATTTGTTAGGTAAAAACAAAACAAAAAATTATTTTTAAAACAAACCTGGACCACGCAGTCTGTTGCCCAAGGACATGAGGGGAATTCCTTCCTTATTTTACATCACAGAGTGAGTCAAAGTGTTGCCCAACCTACTCTACTTCTTAGAGTATAAAGGCCAGCAGAGAAACCCAAGACAGCATCAAACAGTTCCTTGAAGAAGAAGCAACATGGCGTTCTATCAGCTCTGCATTATGGCTGGCCTGGTGATCGCTGCTCTCTCGAGCCCAATATCACCACCTATTGGCAAGCAGGAAGAAGACCTGGCAAAGGTAAGAAATCCACTGCACTAAAGAGGCATTGGTAGCTTAGAAGATGGATGTTAATGGCTCTGGAGAATTAAGGGTGGTTAAACAGATCTTTCTGGATCAGATAACAATTTATTTACATGAACTAAACTGGGAAGTTCTTAGTCTTGGATGATACATGATTGAAGTTCTGGGTTATTATGAATGTTATGATCTCAGTTTGAGACTAATGAGACCTTGACTAAAACACAAGAAGAGACACAAGTGAAATTCACTGGTGAGTCTTTCTTCCTCACAACTCAGCTTTTCATCTGATCTCAACATTGTATCTAGAAACTGCTGAGATATTTAGATATTTAGATGTCTTTCTCTTACTTATGGAAAATTAAACCTCAAAAGGTTAGGCTCAGATTTCTCACTCCAGATCATCTTGATTCCACCAGAACTACCTGAAGAAGTTGTATGGCATGACAGAGAAGAGCACAGAGTCTTTCGGACGCTCGGTCAATGACATGAGTGTGAAACTGGCAGAGATGCAGGAGTTCTTCAGGTTGAACGTGACAGGAACTCTGGACACTGAGACACTGGACATGATGAAGAAACCTCGGTGTGGAGTTCCAGACGTATCTGCATATGTAGCTGCTGGTGGAAACTACAAATGGAAAACAAACCAGGTGACCTACAGGTATGTGAGGAGATTCCAGTTAGAGCTCTTGGTTTTTCTCAGGGTTTCCAGAGAAAATCTCATTGTCTCATTATCTCATGAACCATTTTTGGTCCTGCACTTGCTGGTTAGAAGCTTGGTTGTAGTTTTTTTTCATTGTCCAGTAGGGTCTGTAAATAGACTGTGATTTCCCACTACAGGATTGAGAACTACACTCCTGACATGTCTCCATCTGAAGTGGACAATTCAATTGAGAGAGCTTTCCAAGTTTGGGCCGATGTCACTCCCCTCAAGTTCAATCGCATTTACAGTGGTGAGGCCGACATCATGATTTCCTTCGGTGTCCGAGGTCAGTATCCTGACTCATGGTCCTCAAATTCATCTCAATTAAAAAGTGCTCACTAATAATGCTTCACTTTACTGTTGAGAATAAACCCATAGTTTTAGACAGAATAAGTGTGTAACCTGTCGGGCCTGTACTAGGTTTTACTTCGAACTGAATTCCTATCAAAGTGTTAGTTTGAGCTGCATCTTCACCCAAGATTAGTTCACCAGTATATTAATTTCTTTCCTTTTCACAGCCCATGGTGATGGCTACCCATTTGATGGACCAAATGGTTTCTTGGCTCATGCATTTTTCCCTAGTCCTGGCATTGGTGGAGATACCCATTTTGATGACGATGAGTTCTTTACCTCCTCTTCTTATTCTGGTGAGACTTGTCACCTATGATTAGAACACAACACTCTCAATACATGACATGAACCTCATGTATCCCAACATCTGCTGGTCTACTACAGGATACAACTTGTTCCTGGTGGCTGCCCATGAGTTCGGACATGCTCTGGGACTTTCCCATTCCCAGGATCCTGGTGCCCTGATGTATCCAACGTACAGCTTTAGAGACGTTAAGACTTTTGTTCTGCCCCAAGATGATGTCAGTGGTATTCAGTCCATCTATGGTAAGCTCCTGAAATTGTCTGATATGTGGTAACTGTGTCTTTAAGAGTTAAATCAATCAATAAATTGCTAATGCATTGTTTTCTCCGGTGAATAACTAGCATGTGTGAAATTAACTCAACAGGCCCAAACACTGAAAAACCTGTTGACCCAGAAAAGCCTAAACCCACACCTCCAGTCACCCCTAATGCCTGTGACCCAAACCTGGTCCTGGATGCCGTCACCCTGCTGCGAGGAGAGATGCTCTTCTTCAAGAAGGGGTACGCACAAATGTTAAATTACATTTAAGATTACATTATAATATCTTTAACCATGTAATACCATCTAATGCTGAATTCTGTTTTACATTTATTCAGCCTCTTCTGGCGTAACAGCCCGTTCTCTACAGAGTCTCAGCAACATCTGATCAAGAGCTTCTGGCCAGAGGCTCCTGAAAACATTGACGCTGTGTATGAGAGTCCATCAGATGATTTGGTTTACATCTTTAAAGGTAAGAAAGCTGATTATAGACACAGATGACAGATGAGGTGCTCTCATGAGGAACTGAACATCTAAAGTCAGTACCTGACCTCAGTAATGCTCTTGTAGCTGAATGCTATCAAATCCTCACAGAAATATTCTAACATCTATTCTAATGGAGATGATTATTAAACATTTTGGGGTGGTTTCCCAGAGAGGGATTAAGCCTAGTCCTGGATTGTACAGCATTTTAAATGTAAGTTTTCATTAAAACAAGGATATAGTCCATGACTAGGTTTAATCCCTGTCTGGGAATCACTCCATTGATATCTAGTCTTATTTAAGAATTCATGTGGATGTGTGGCTTTAATTCTCAGGTCAGAAAGTCTGGGCTTTCTCTGGTTATGATTTGGCAAAGGGATTTCCCAAGACCCTCAGCAGCATGGGTCTGCCCCCAAAAGTGAAGAGGATCAATGCTGCCGTCTATGACCAGGAAACTGGCAAGACACTGTTTTTTGTCAAAAACCACTACTTCAGGTCGGTAACACCACTGTCAGGTGAAGATGACAAGAACTGACACAACACTCTGATAATACTTACTAATACAAGCATGTTATCATTTTACAGCTATGATGAGGCAACAAAGAAAATAGAAAAAGGATTCAAAAAACTGGTGGCAGATAGATTCCCAGGAATGACCGGGACAGTTACTGCAGCTTTCCAGTACAGAGGTCAGTATTTAACCTATGGACTCTAGAAAAATGTAAATCATCCAAATGAATGAAAATAAGGCACTTGTTTAATCCCTCTAACTTTGTGTTCATTCGTTCTTTACAGGTTTCACCTACCTCTACAGTGGGTCAAAGATGTTTGAGTTTGGCTATGGAAGACTCTTCCGTGTGCTCAATAACAACTACTTCCTGCCGTGTTAATCACTCAGGCATATGCACCATGCAGGCAGTGGTGTGCCACAGTTAAGATAAATATGAAATTTTTAAGTAAATTATTGTGCAAATTTGAGAGGCTGTTATTCAGTTTCATATTTTATTTAAAGTATTTTTAAATTATTTAATTCTACTGTAATACTCACTCTGTATTGCTTTTTTCTATGTTTCTTTCCATATTTATCTTTGAAGAGTTTCTAATCGTTAAAACCTAAATTAAATGTTAATAAATTCATATAAATGTAAAAGTTGTATCGCATTTATTTTTTAATGAAAATGTTTGTGATTAAGAATCACCTGACTTTTGCTCAATATCACAGCAGGGGATTGTCTTGAAACGTCACCTCAACATAAACACATGCATAGAGCACCGTTTAAAAATGTTTTAACATAATCAATACACAGAATATCAGTTAATGAGGGTAGTGTGGTGCCGTGAAGAGCACATATTTTTTAATAATATAACTTATTCTGTAAGGCTCAAAAATCTCTTCTAAGAATTTTTTTCAGATGCAGATTCAGTTCTAAATAAAACCCACCCATTTCCAAAACTGTTCGTACATTGTGTACAGTGCAGAAATCAAGAATCTGTCATCTGTTAATTCTCCCAGAGCCTTATTTAACTGACAAAAACACAAAGACAATATTCCAAAGCTATTTTAAGTTGGTTACAAAAATTTTGTATAGAGTAACATTTAGGAAAAAAATAAATCTGTTTATATTCACTAAAAACTATTGAATTGTTTAGAGACAACTTTAGAATGTTTATTTTGGTCATCTGGTCTGTTAAGCAAAGGAGAAAGAACTAAAATATCAAAAAATTATATATAATATAATATATATAATATATAAAAGAACTTGCTGAAATGCCCCCTTGAGTGGCAAAAACAAGACAAATTGGTGTATTGGCTGCATTTCATATGACAAATAAATAACTGAGTGCCCTCTTGGGTGCAGTTTCTTCCAATAAATTATGATGATGTGACTCTATACCAAGAAAATTCAATAATGTGTCTTAAGATGTGCTCTTATATGCTTGCTTTTCAATAGAGAGGGGGGCATTATTAAGTGGCATGCAAAGGCTGTATCTACATAAGAGAGAATATGGGTAAGTTTCCTAATGGAAGCCTCGCTAGTGGAGAATATGTGCCCTACAGATGCCCCCAAAATGGGATAAATTCAACATCCACTTTGTAATAAATAAATAAAACTTGTGAAGTACCCTTTCAGATGCTCTTCCAAGTGAGAAAACATAACACAGTGCCCCTGTAACATCTCTCTTAGTGGGGTCCTATGTAATGCAGTAGGTGCCCTTGTTATTTTTTCACCCCTTCAAACAGTCTGAGTCCATCACTGTTGCATGGGTTGAGTTTATAATATCCTTGTATGAGCTAATACGGGAAACATTGTCACTGCAAGAAAAATGGTACTGTACACTGTATGAAGTGAACAATAACCTTTAAGTCCAGTTGTGTGGTAAACGAAGGTTTAATATGTGGAATAGGTGAGTACTTGTAGCTTTTCATAACTTATTGATTTCAAAAAATGAAAGAAATTCATTAAAAGCCTTGATTCAAGTTAAAAACAAAACTAAAACTGCAATGATATATGGAATGGGTCATAGTAAATGTGCTGAAAAACAATATAATCAAAATGGACATGAAGTTCATAAGCTACAATGACTTTAAATTACACTGTGGTTCAGCATTCTCAGGGTCCAAAACTCTTTGATTTCCCACTATTTTATATTATAAATGATTATTTTATATTATTATTTTTAAATCTATTTATTATTTTACTTACTTATTTATTGATTTACAATCAATACCTTTAAGTTTATTCATTTATTTGACATATGATCTGACTGGTAATCACTGCAAAGAAAAATCTTGGTTGTTACATGTCTTTTGTATCCCTATGTTATAATTTCTGAATAAAAATAATATTGGTTTAAAAATAAGTGGTCAGATAAAATTCAAGGCAGCTATATGGTGTTGTTTTTGGTGTCGTTCTTTTTGCCCGTCTATTTGTCCTGTCTATCTATAGAACTACACATTTATTTATATTCAGGATCCGTTACCGCTATTAGATAACGTAAGTAAAGAAATGATAAGACACAATAAAGAAGAAACAGCAGCGTCACTATACGACACTAGAGCAAACATAGGTAAAATACCCAATAAACAGATGAAGGACTAGAGGGCGAACAACAGAAACTGAGCAACTCAGCAGAGCAACAGTATGTAGAACAGTGTAGAACTGCGCAGTGCACGAATATGGCGGGTTATAATATTGAGAAACATACATTCAGTTCCTTTAGTCAGCGGCCACTGGCGCCACCTATTGAACTGGATTTGAAATAGCATGTGATGTGCTTTTCCCTGCTGCTGTTAGTCTGCTAGCTTCATACAACAATCATGACACAGACAAGGATAAACATCTGTGGCTTCTAACCCTAAAATGGCGGAATACTTACCTCAGGAGAAGAGTGAGGAGAGGCCTTCTTTAAATAAATGATAACGTTTCCCTTTACAGATTAGTACTCAAAACAACAATGCACTAAAATAAATCAAATTACATGTTACAATACCATTATAAGACGATGTTCTTGATTGTATTCAAAAAACATTTTTATAAAATTCTAAAGATGCTTCCTCAGCATTTTGCTGCCGTTTGTACGTTTGAAACTGGTCTAATGTGTTTATGAAGCCCCAGATGTAACCGTTACCTAGCCAACAGGCAGGAGTGAATGTGATTGGTTAACAAACCTTAGGCAGAGATTTTCAAATACCGTGTTATAAACCGATATTTTTCAGAGGCAGCAATCATAACTCAAATGTACAGGAATCTGCCTCAGAGGCAACAGAGCATTACAACATTCTACTGTGGGCGACCAAACCTGCCAAAATAAATAAATAAATAAACAAACATGGAATTAAAGAAAGAAAAGAGGAATAAAGGATTTAAAAACAATAAATAAATAATTAATAATTATATAATTTTATATTAATGTATATTTTTTATTTTGTGCATTTATTTTTACTCAGTGTATTTATTTCTGTATTATTTACTATTTTTATTCTTTTCTATGTATATTTCCTCTTTATATATATGTAACTTTTAAATTTATTTTTTCTTTTTTTTATGTATTTTTGTTGTTTATTTTTATTATTTCGGGGCGGCACGGTGGTGCAGCAGGTACTGTTGTAGTCACACAGCTCCTGTCACGCCTGTCTCTGCGGACGTCTCGCTTCCTCCCTCAGTTCAGGACGCAGTACCACTTGAGTCTGTGAATGACTCCGAGGACTTCACTTCCCATGGTTCAACTGATGGTCACATGACTCCACCAACCAATAGGAACTCTCTCGTGCGCTCCGGGTCACCTGAGTTTTAACTCACAGCTGTTCTGTATATATAAACCATATAAACTATATAAACCCAGGCTGTTGCATTTACTATTTGCGAAGTATTGCTAACCTTTCTGTTACATACCGAGCGAACCTTATTAATGAAAGCCAAACTGTGTATGACCCTACATTACGTTCTTCTTGACTCTGTGCTTTTGGATCCGGACTGCTATTGTTTAGTACATTGTGTTTTTGACCTCAGCCTTGAAGATTTAAATGTTCTTTTGGACCGTTCTCAAAGTAATTAAAATTTAGAAAATCTCCAAAAGGTCCAAAATACACCCTCCCTCTTCGGGGAGACGTGTTCGTTCCGGAAGAGTCGCAGAAACCAGTCGAGTGAAGTTCAAAGCAAATCAAAGTATTTATTTAACAATACAGAAAAAGAAGAACTAATACATGAAAAAACAGTGTAACACCCCTTCCACGTAAAGCTCTGACCTCTCCAAGATCTGACTCCACAGTTATACCCCATATGACGTGTCCCCTGCTGGCAAGGCGTTTCTGGCTGATTAGCATATATTAATATACATAATTCCACGTTAGTACTCAGGTCTTTCGCGTGCAAGTTTCACATGCATCCCGTGACCCCAAAGACATTCATCATAGCTTCTGACAATATACCTTTTCTTTCCCATGCCTCCTTTCCCTGAGAGCAAAATTTAGGGAGACACTTCAGCCCCCCTACACTTGTGATTAATGTGAGCGTGCTAAAAGCCTAAAGTGCACATCTGTTCAAGGTTAGACGTTTAAAAATTATGAAGGTGAGTCATCACGCCAGTTAGTCATTCATATAAATGCATATAAGATACAAGATTTCACTTATAAATGCTTAATTTTAACTAATCATCATTTAAGGATATTTGTCCACAAACATAAAGTAATACAATTGTTTCCTACAACAGCCTGTACCTCACTATTCTTTGGATTGTCCCTTTTGCTGTGTCTGCCTTCTCTTTACGGTGTGCTTTGCACATCTTTGAATTAACTCTCTTCCTGCTAAACACCCGCGAGCGTCTCTCTTGTTTACCAAGCCTGACAGAATACTTCGCCTTTAAAATGCAGACGGCGGGTTCTGGTGACTTAACAACTGCTATCGGTAACCAAGGACAGTTGTTAGGAGAACATCACTCTATATTGCAGCAATTATCGGAGTCTGTAACTCTATTGAGGCAACAACAGAGCCAGCAACAAGAGCAAATGGCGGTTATTTCTGAACATTTAAAAGGTCTTGTTCACCAGCGACCTCCTGCCCCTTTGCTCGAACCTCCATCAACCTCGAATGAAGTTATACCTTCTTCTGTTCCATCATCTCCCTATAGCGTGAGTAAACCGGAGAAATATGATGGTTCCATGGACAAATGTAAGGGGTTTTTGCTACAGTGCTCGTTATATTTTAATAGCTTCCCTCCATGCTCTGATTTCGCTCGTATATCATTTTTAGTATCTCGGTTGACTGGTAAAGCACTTGATTGGGCTACGGCCGTTTGGCCTAATGTACAGAGTCTCTCTTACGATAGATTTGAAAAAGACTTTAAAACTGTTTTTGATCGTCCTAATGAGGGGGGATCTAATGGCAAACTAATCGCTAAAATTCGTCAAGGCAGCAGATCCGTGGCGGATTATGTATTAGAGTTCCGTATTCTCGCTGCCGGTAGCGGCTGGAATGAACCCGCGTTACTCATTGTGTTTCGCAACGGACTTAATGGGGACATCCAGTCGGAGTTAGCCTGTAGGGACGAAAATCTCACATTGGAGGGATTATTCGACTTGGCTATTCGTCTCGACCATCTTTTAAGTACTTGTAAACCTCGCAATATTGGAAAGATATCCCAGGGCCTCCACATTCCTATCCTGCGGCAACATCGCAACAGGGCGTTTCCAGCACCTGCTTCTTTCACTCATCAGGCATCCGAGTACCCTACTCCCATGCAATGTGATTCGTCGCGTCTGACACCAGAAGAAAGGCTTCACCGTCAACACAAAGGTTTATGGATGTATTGCGGCGCAGCTGATCACGTTCTACGTCAGTGTCCGGCTCGTCCGCGCAAATATCAGGCACCTAACCCTGGAAAGCGCGAGACGCCTCCACAGGCTAATTTGGTGAGTACAATCATAAAGGGGCTTTTTTCGAGGTCCTTCACTCTTCCAGTGACTATTCACTGCTCTCAGGCTTGTTCTCCTATGTTTTCAGCCTTGATTGATTCGGGAGCAGAAGGAAACTTCATAACTGCGGCTGTGGTGAAGGAGTTGAAAATTCCTGTTTTGTCTCTGGAAAGATCCCTACAACTATCAGCTATTGATGGAGACCCCCTAGGAACTGGTTTGGTTTCTCAAATGACTGCTCCTGTTTTATTAGAGACCAGCGCTCTGCACAAGGAAAAAATCAGTTTATTTGTTATAGACTCTTCGGACTATCCAGTTATTTTGGGGTTGCCATGGTTAATGAAACATAATCCAGTTATCTCTTGGTCGGAAAGGTAGGTGTTGTCTTGGTCTCCACACTGTTTCAAACATTGTCTGTCAAGACCACAAATTAATATTCATTCAACATCTATTGAGAGCCCGGATATTAGTACAAGATGCGACATTCCTCATGAGTATAGAGATATTATTGAAGTATTCAGCAAGTTAAAGGCCATGTCACTTCCTCCACATCGTTCCTATGATTGTACTATAGACCTCATAGAGGGAGCTAATCTTCCTAAGGCTCGGATTTATCCTCTCACACAAACCGAAAACCAAGCAATGGAAGAGTACATAAAGGAAGCGTTACAACAGGGTTTCATTCGTCCTTCCACTTCACCAGTATCAGCGGGATTCTTCTTTGTGGAGAAGAAAGATTGGGGTTTAAGACCATGTATCGACTATAGAGGTCTAAATCAAATAACCAAAAGATATCCATACCCATTACCATTAGTGCCTGAAGCCTTGGAACAGATTAGGGGAGCGAAGGTTTTTACTAAATTAGACCTCCGTAGCGCTTATAATTTGATAAGAATCAAGGAGGGAGATGAATGGAAGACCGCTTTTTCAACTAGTAATGGACATTATGAATATCTAGTGATGCCTTTTGGTTTGGCAATAGCACCTTCTGTCTTCCAGTCTTTTATCAATGATGTACTGAGAGATATGCTGGGAAAATTTGTTATTGCATATTTGGATGATATTTTAATTTATTCACCAGACCTTAAAACTCATGTTCAACAGGTCCGTCAAGTTCTCCATAAATTGTTAGACAATCAATTATATGTAAAAGGAGAGAAATGTGAGTTCCATGTACCAAGAATCTCTTTCTTGGGATATATAATTAGTAGTCAAGGGGTAGTTATGGACGACAACAAAGTGGACGCTGTTATTAACTGGCCAGTTCCCACTACTATAAAGGGTCTTTAACAATTTTTGGGGTTCGCTAATTTCTACCGCCGCTTTATTAGAGATTATAGCACACTAGCTGCTCCTTTGACTTCACTACTTAAAGGGTCCCCTAGAAAACTCCAGTGGAACAGTCCAGCTGACGTTGCGTTCCAAAGACTTAAAGAGGCTTTTACTAAAGCACCAATTCTACATCACCCTAATCCGGAAATGCCTTTCGTTGTGGAAGTAGATGCTTCCGATGTAGGTATTGGAGGGGTTCTCTCACAACATTCAGATCTTACTAAGAAACTACATCCCGTAGCCTTTTATTCCCACAAATTAACTTCTACAGAAAGAAACTATGGTATAGGGGACAGGGAATTATTAGCCATTAAATTGGCTCTCGAGGAATGGCGTCACTGGTTGGAAGGGGCACTACATCCATTCCTAGTTTTAACTGATCATAAAAATCTAGAATACTTACATAATGCTAAAAGACTCAATCCCCGTCAGGCTCGTTGGTCACTTTTCTTTTCGCGTTTTCAATTTAACATTAAATACCGCCCGGGTTCACGTAACACTAAAGCTGATACTTTGTCTAGACAGTTTGTTACGGAAGAGGACATGGAGAAGCAAACTGAGAAGACACTGTCACCCGGGGTGGTAGTGGCTGCGGTTAGATGGAAAGTAGATGATAAAATTGATAAGGCTTTAGAATCCCTGAGCATTCCCTCTCAGTGCCCCGTCAACAAGAAATATGTCCGTACTGAATTCAGAGACTATTTAATCACTTGGGCTCATTCTTCACTTACCTCTGGTCACCCAGGTGAGACATGTACTCAAGAATTGGTAAAAGCTAGATATTGCTGGGAAAACATGTCAGCGGATATTCATCGTGTTGTTGCATCTTGTACAGTCTGCGCACAATGCAAGACCCCAAAGACTTTGCCTGCTGGAAAATTGCTTCCATTACCTGTTCCTAACCGCCCATGGTCTCATATAGCAGTTGACTTTGTCACTGATTTACCTCCTTCACAGCAATTCACCACCGTGTTAACGGTGGTAGATAGATTCTCAAGAGCTGTGAGATTTATTCCATTTTCTCAGATACCTACAGCATTTGAAACTGCAGAAGCCCTGTTCAATTATGTGTTTAGACTGTTTGGAATCCCTGAAGACATTGTATCAGACCGAGGTCCACAATTTACTTCCCAGGTGTGGGCAGCATTCTTTGAACATCTGGGGGTCAATGTAAGTTTAACCTCTGGTTATCATCCTCAGTCCAATGGACAATGTGAAAGAGTGAACCAGGAACTGGGTAAATTCCTTAGATTATATTGCCACAAGAACCAGTTAGAGTGGGCTCGTTTTCTCCCCTGGGCTGAAATGGCACAGAATTCCCTAGTAAATTCAACAACGGGTATCACTCCATTTGAATGTATTTTGGGTTATCAACCTCCTATCATGCCCTGGACAGCGGTGACTACCGAAGTCCCAGCTGTAGACAGCTGGATGAAAAGGAGTGAAGAGGTCTGGGAATCTACTCACCAACACATTGAAAGGGTACTAAACAGATATAAGAACTTTGCTGATCGCCATAGAAATGATACTCCACTCTATCAGCCTGGAGATCGGGTCTGGCTTTCAACGCGGGACTTCAGATCTGAAGGGGGTTGTAAGAAAATGACTCCTAAATATATCGGCCTATTTAAGGTTATGGAAAGGATTAATGCTGTTACGTATAAGTTGGATCTACCCAAACAGTATAAAGTTTCACTGTCTTTTCATGTATCCCTTCTAAAGCCTGTGGTTCCAGGTCCTTTGGACGAGGTGATACCAGGCGAGGCACCTCCGTCTCCGGTGGTTGTGGATGGAGTCCCGGTGTACCAGGTTCGTGGGTTGCTGGACTCCAGGAGGAGGAGTGGTCAACTGCAATACCTGGTAGACTGGGAGGGTTATGGTCCGGAGGAGAGGATTTGGGTTCCTGCCCATGATGTCCTGGATCCTGCCTTGGTGTTGGAGTTCCACCATCTCCATCCTGACAAACCAGCCCCTCGCCCTAGAGGACGCCCCAGGTCTCAACCACTTGGCACGGGAAGGGTTCCTACTGCTCGACGTTCTGGGGGTTGTCCTGGGAGGAGTTCTTCCGTTCAACACCTTCTTGACTCAGGTGGTTCAGGGGGCTTACCTGCTCGTTCCGGTGCGAGTTGTCCTGGTCGACCTCGTTCTCCGACTGCGCCAGACTCCTTGGGGAGGGGGGGGGGGGATACTGTCACGCCTGTCTCTGCGGACGTCTCGCTTCCTCCCTCAGTTCAGGACGCAGTACCACTTGAGTCTGTGAATGACTCCGAGGACTTCACTTCCCATGGTTCAACTGATGGTCCATGACTCCACCAACCAATAGGAACTCTCTCGTGCGCTCCGGGTCACCTGAGTTTTAACTCACAGCTGTTCTGTTTTAATCATAATCACTCACTGACTATATAAACCCAGGCTGTTGCATTTACTATTTGCGAAGTATTGCTAAACTTTCTGTTACATACCGAGCGAACCTTATTAATGAAAGCCAAACCGTGTATGACCCTACCTTACGTTCTTCTTGACTCTGTGTTTTTGGATCCGGACTGCTATTGTTTAGTACATTGTGTTTTTGACCTCAGCCTGTACCTCACTATTCTTTGGATTGTCCATTTTGCTGTGTCTGCCTTCTCTTTACGGTGTGCTTTGCACATCTTTGAAGTAAATCTCTTCCTGCTAAACACCCGCGAGCGTCTCTCTTGTTTACCAAGCCTGACAGCTCCAGGGATCTGTAGGTTGTGGGTTTGATTCCCGCTCTGGGTGACTGTCTGCGAGGAGTTGGTGTGTTTTCCCTGTGTCCGCGTGGGTTTCCTCCGGGTGCTCCGGTTTCCTCCCACAGTCCAAAAATGTTGGTAGGTGGATTGGCCACTCAAAAGTGTCAGTGGGTGTGAGTGAATGTGTGTGTGTGTCTTTGTTGCCCTGTGAAGGACTGGCGCCCCCTCCAGGGTGTATTCCCGCCTTGCGCCCAATGATTCCCGGTAGGCTCTGGACCCACCGCGACCCTGAACTGGATAAGCGGTTACAGATAATGAATGAATGACTGTATTTTTATTATTTTTTCATTCATTTTATTATTTATGTATTTCTATAGCTATTTTTCTCTGCATTCATTATTTTTTTTCGAGTTTTCCTTGCTCTTGATGATAATAAGGGGGCTGTCCATGAATGATGTCAGTCTAAACATTCTTATTGGTTAAGTGATGCCTGATGCCGTAGATCAATTGTACGTCTTGCTCCATCATCAGTATTCAGCGATGTAGTAATGGCCTTGATAATATGGAGTCAAAAAATAGTCAAAAAATTCACCCACTAAACAGCAACAATTAGTATCCTCAGTTCCCAAACAGTACAATGTAAGAATTGGCCTTTTTGTCTCCTGATCACTCCCTTCCTGCTGCTGAGTGTAATTCACGTTTTCTGTACTGTCGTGAAATGAAGTCTCACACACATCTCTGTCTCTCACTCACTCACATAAACATGACCGACTCTCTGGGCTTCTACTAATATACATTCCCTGTCTCTCTCTCAGAAACACATGCAGGCCCCACTCTCTCCAAGTGATGTTTACAGAGATGGGCAAAGACTCTGTGGGCTTCAGATGACGTTGAGCCAGGGGAACGTGTGTAATCGAATAAAATGATGTTGGCTACATGATAAAACTCATATTTTACCTTATAATAGAAGCTGGACCTTGTTATTACAGACATAAAGTGTAACGTTGTTGGTACTCTAGCTGTTATTACAACAGCAACTGACAGAAATAGCACCAACTCTATAAACTGAGCTAATCCGGCTAAAGTTAGCAGGCATAACACTAGCACTTGTTCATCAGTAACTCTCAAAAACCTGACTATAACACTTTGTCATCAACAAATCTTGGGTTCCACAGATACAAAGTGTGACTTTGACCATTTTTGTTTAGATACAGAAACCAAAGAAAAGCACTTATTACTAGAATCTATGTCTAATATAAAAAAGTGAGCTAATTGGGCTAAAGTTAGCAGCCGCAAACTCTGTACTCAGTAACTCTCAAAATCCTCCTCTGTTTCCCTAACAGTTATATACAAGCCACTTTCATAACTGTTCTCGTAACTGACCTCAAGCCCAGAGCTGGTAAAAACTAACTTTATAAGCCAGACTCTGATGGTAAATCAGAGGCCAGTGAAGCTGATGTATGGAGCAGCTTTATATTAGAACAGGCGCCTTAATGAAGGCTTAAAGACCCACCTTATCAGACTCGCTGCCAAAATATGTTAATCTCTGTTGCACATTTTCAAAATAAAGGTTTGCGAATAAAATCATATTTTTTACATTTGTACAATAAGAAACACATGCATTTTGTACATAGTACAATCGATTTGTTTCACCTGGAATCACTGAGCACAGGGCAGGAACACACCCTGGAGGGGGCGCCAGTCCTTCCCAAGGCAACACACACTCACACCTATGGACACTTGAGTCGCCAAACCACCTACCAACATGTTTTTGGACTGTGGGAGGAAACAAATTTGTTTGCACCCAGAGGAAACCCACGCAGACACAGGGAGAACACACCAAGCTCCTCACAAACAGTCACCAGGAGGAAACACGCAGACACAGGGAGAACACACCACACTCCTCACAGACAGTCACCCAGAGCAGGACTCGAACCAACAACCTCCAGGTCCCTGGAGCTGTGTGACTGCGATACGACCTGCTGTGCAACCGTGCCACCCTAGGGTTTTTATTGCCTTTTATAAACTGTCCAGCCTTTTCTGTTTACATAGGTACACTTACCTGTGTTTTATGGGTTGAGTTTATAATACCCTTGTATGAGCAAATATGGGAAATATGAAAAGAAATATCCTGCCACTGCAAGAAAAATGGTAATGTACATTGTATGAAGTGAACATTGTAACGCTTCGAGACCAGTCCTGTTGGGGTTTCCAGCTCTGACCCAGATAGTAGTCAGGTTTGCGGCAGGTGAAGCACGAAGCACATAGAGCAGGCACTCGTACACAGTATTTGGTATTTCACTTGCTCGTTTATTTTGCAATTAGACCGAAATAAATATGGCCTCATAAGGTCACTTGCCCATTCATACATGGACATACAAAGCTCATCAGCAGTGTTACTTACAGAAACAAAGGTGTAACCAAAAACAAAAGAGCTAGATCCAGTGGTCACTGCCGTACAGCACAACACACACCCACACACGGTTCTTCTCTTAGCTACCTCCACTCCTGCGCACCTAGCATAAGGGCTCTTCAAGAGACAGCAAATCCGTTACTGAATACTGGCCGTTACAACATACACTTAAAAATAGAACATTAAGCTATAGTTGTGTGGAATAGGGGAGTACTTGTAGCTTTTCATAACTTATCAATTTAAGTAAAATAAAATAACTAACAAAATCGTATTGGTTCAATTGGTTCAGGAAGCTCATAATCTCATATAACGATTACATTACATTGTGATTCACCAATGATTAGCATTCTTATGTTCAAGATTTTTATTTTAATTTTTTTCATTTTAATGTATGTATTTATTAAATTTCCTACTTGTTAATTCACAATCAATACCTTTAGTTTTAATTTGTTTGACAAATAATCTGCCTGGTAATCACTGCAAAGAAACATCTTGGTTGTTACTTGTACTTTGTATCCCTAAATTATGAATTCTGAATTAAAATAAAATATTGGTTGAAAATAAATGGTCACATAACTATTTGGTTGTGTGTTTTTGAACCTGTCTATCATTTCTTTAGTTTGGGGATCCAATGACACCTCACCAGAAACCGCAGACTGATCTGCTTCCTATTAAAGAGAAACAGCTGACTGCCTCATTCAAATGATGACCAATAGATGTGATGCCATGCCGGTGGGATTTTCCGTGCCGAGCTAGCAACAAGTTCCACAATAACGGAGGTGAATAAACTATCTTCTCTCTTAGTTCATAATTATTATTAAGACCTGTTCGGACGGGATTAGTTTTACCTGAGGACGTGGGGGTAAAGTAATTATTACCTGAGGACGTGGGGGTAAAGTAATTATTACCTGAGGACGTGGGGGTAAAGTAATTATTACCTGAGGACTTGTGGGTAAAGTAATTGTTACCTGAGGACTTGTGGGTAAAGTAATTATTACCTCAGTATCTCGTTCCGAAAAGACCGTTTCAGTCATTCTTCTGGAGTGCGCGCTCCCGTTTCAGTAAAGATCATCTCCTGTAAAACGGGCAGTAAAAACGACCCCAGGTTCTGCTAATCCCGTCCGAATTAAAATGTGGTGTAATATTGAGTCATATTTCAGGGAAAATTCGTTATTTGCAGGTTTTCTCAGGAAAAGAGGAACTGAAGGGGACGTTTAGTGATGAAATACACGGTTTAAATCAAAGTTCAGCAGTGGAACGATGCGAGCTGTAGGTGTGTTTTTATCTAAACTAGTAGCCCCCATGCGTGTTATGAACGTGTGTCGTTAAAATTAAACGGTATATAATATCGGCTATAATAACTGTGTTAAGCATTAGTACATTTTTGCCTCCTTCTCGCCCGTTATCCGCTATGAAGGACTATTAGATAAAGACGTTTAGGGCTGTATGCTTGTGGTGGGAGAACTGATCTCAGAAAAGTTGTGACAGTCTATACACTCCATCCACACCCCTGCCATCTGTTATTTACACCGTGATTTCTTATCCACCATAAACACTACTAACATCTTGTGGAAAACTAACATTACCCCAGCTCCCCATGTAAAACTAATCCCATCCGAATAAGGCTTTAGACTGAATATAGCATCTCCAGTCCCTTAGTATTTTCTGTCTGAAGTCTTTAGTCATCAAATTTGTATCTCTTTAAATGTATTTCCATTAAAACATATGCTCAGTTCCAAATGTTCCAAGAGAGGTTTAAAGAGGGGTAAGAACAAAGGAACTGTGTTCTCTGGAGTGTGAGAGCTCCTTCAAAGCCTTTTTAAATAGTTGGAGTGGGGTTTGTTAGCCTGTTCATTCAAATTTATCCAGTATTAGTGTCCGAAATCAATATTGCCCTTCTGGTTGCAATAAAACCCTACAGCAATGGCCAAAATGTACTCTGTCCTAAAAGAGTGTGCACTGCTACTAAAGAGGAATAGACTCCTAATTAATAGGCTACATTGTAGAAGACAGGTTGTATGAGCAGGTGTCTATAAGCTTTTGGCCACATTATGAATAATATTTCTTTCCATTGTATTAAATTCCATAACATCCCTTCACTCCATGATAGGACAATAATCCATACATTAAATAACTGCCAGCAAATTAACTCATCTTCATCACATCAAACTAAATCAAATTCAAATTTCAAAGGTAGATATGTAGATAGTCATCACAGCCCTGTTCACATTAAACCTCAGTTTTTAGGTAAAAACAAAACAAAACTTGTTTTTAAAACAGACCTGGACCACGCAGTCTGTTGCCCAAGGAAATGAGGGGAATTCCTTCCTTATTTTACATCACAGAGTGAGTCAAAGTGTTGCCCAACCTGTCTCTTCTTACAGTATAAAGGCCAGCAGAGAAACCCAAGACAGCATCAAACAGTTCCTAGAAGAAGAAGCAACATGGCCTTCTATCAGCTCTGCATTATGGCTGGCCTGGTGATCGCTGCTCTCTCGAGCCCAATTTCACCACATACTGGCAAGGAAGAAGAACACCTGGCAAAGGTAAGAAATCCACTTCACTAAAGAGGCATTGGTAGCTTAGAAGATGGATGTTAATGGCTCTGGAGAATTAAGGGTGGTTAAACAGATCTTTCTGGATCAGATAACATTTTATTTACATGAACTAAACTGGGACGTTCTTAGTCTTGGATGATACATGATTGAAGTTCTGGGTTATTATGAATGTTATGATCTCAGTTTGAGACTAATGAGACCTCGACTAAAACACAAGAAGAGACACAAGTGAAATTCACTGGTGAGTCTTTCTTCCTCACGACTCAGCTTTCCATCTGATCTCAACATTGTATCTAGAAACTGCTGAGATATTTAGATGTCTTTCTCTTACTTATGGAAAATTAAACCTCAAAAGGTTAGGCTCAGATTTCTCACTCCAGATCATCTTGATTCCACCAGAACTACCTGAAGAAGTTGTATGGCATGACAGAGAAGAGCACAGAGTCTTCTGGGCGCTCGGTCAATGACATGAGTGTGAAACTGGCAGAGATGCAGGAGTTCTTCAGGTTGAACGTGACAGGAACTCTGGACACTGAAACATTGGACATGATGAAGAAACCTCGGTGTGGAGTTCCAGACGTATCTGCATATGTAGTTACTGGTGCAAACTACAAATGGAAAACAAACCTGGTGACCTACAGGTATGTGAGAAGATTCCAGCTTGGGCTCTTGGTTTTTCTCAGGGTTTCCAGAGAAAATCTCATTGTAATCTGTATATTGTGTATGATGTATCCAGAGGGAATCATGAACCATTTTTGGATCTGCACTTGCTGGTTAGGAGCTTGGTTGTAGTTTTTTTTTTTTATTTTCCAGTAGGGTCTGTATATAGACTGTGATTTCCCAATACAGGATTGAGAACTACACTCCTGACATGCCTCAAGCTGAAGTGGACATTTCAATTGAGAGAGCTTTCCAAGTTTGGGCCGATGTCACTCCCCTCAAGTTCAATCGCATTTACAGTGGTGAGGCCGACATCATGATTTCCTTCGGTGTCCGAGGTCAGTATCCTGACTCATGGTCCTCAAATTCATCTCAATTAAAAAGTGCCCACTAATAATGCTTCACTTTACTGTTGAGAATAAACCCATAGTTTTAGACAGAATAGATGTGTAACCTGTCGGGCCTGTACTAGGTTTTACTTCCAACTGAATCCCTATCAATGTGTTAGTTTGAGCTGCATCTTCACCTGAGATTAGTTCACCAGTGTAATTATTTTTTTTCCTTTTCACAGAGCATGGCGATTTCTACCCATTTGATGGACCCAATGGTTTCTTGGCTCATGCCTTTCCCCCTAGTCCTGGCATTGGTGGAGATACCCATTTTGATGACGATGAGTTCTTTACCTCCTCTTCTTATTCTGGTGAGACTTGTCACCTATGATTAGAACAACACTCTCAATACATATGAACTTCATGTATCCCAACATCTGATGGTCTACTACAGGATACAACTTGTTCCTGGTGGCTGCCCATGAGTTCGGACATGCTCTGGGACTTGACCATTCCCAGGATCCTGGTGCTCTAATGTATCCAAATTACAGCTTCAGAGATGTTGAGAGCTTTGTTCTGCCCCAAGATGACGTCAGTGGTATTCAGTCCATCTATGGTAAGCTCCTGAAATTGTCTGATATGTGGTAACTGTGTCTTTAAGTTGAAAATCAATCAATAAATTGCTAATGCATTGTTTTCTCCAGTGAATTACTAACATGTGTGAAATTAACACAACAGGCCCAAACACTGAAAAACCTGTTGACCCAGAAAAGCCTAAACCCACACCTCCAGTCACCCCTAATGCCTGTGACCCAAACCTGGTCCTGGATGCCGTCACCCTGCTGCGAGGAGAGATGCTCTTCTTCAAGAAGGGGTACGCACAAATGTTAAATTACATTTAAGATTACATTATAATATCTTTAACCATGTAATACCATCTAATGCTGAATTCTGTTTTACTTTTATTCAGCCTCTTCTGGCGTAACAGCCCATTCTCTACAGAGTCTCAGCAACATCTGATCAAGAGCTTCTGGCCAGAGGCTCCTGAAAACATTGATGCTGCGTATGAGAGTCCATCAGATGATTTGGTTTACATCTTTAAAGGTAAGAAAGCTGATTATGGACACAGATGACAGATGAGGTGCTCTCATGAGGTACTGAACATCTAAAGTCAGTACCTGACCTCAGTAATGCTCTCATAGCTGAATGCTATCAAATCCTCACAGAAATATTCTAACATCTATTCTAATGGAGATGATTATTAAACATTTTGGGGTGGTTTCCCAGAGAGGGATTAAGCCTAGTCCTGGATCGTACAGCATTTTTAAATGTAATTTTTCATTAAAACAAGGATATAGTCCAGGACTAGTTTTAATCCCCGTCTGGGAGCCACTCCATTGATATCTAGTCTTATTTAAGACTTAATGTGGATGTGTGGCCTTAATTCTCAGGTCAGAAAGTCTGGGCTTTCTCTGGTTATGATTTGGCAAAGGGATTTCCCAAGACCCTCAGTAGCATGGGTCTACCCCCTAAAGTGAAGAGGATCAATGCTGCCGTCTATGACCAGGAAACTGGCAAGACACTGTTTTTTGTCAAAAACCACTACTTCAGGTAGGTAACACCACTGTCAGGTGAAGATGACAAGAACTGACACAATACTCTGATAATACTTACTAATACAATCATGTTATCATTTTACAGCTATGATGAGGCCACAAAGAAAATAGACAAAGGATTCAAAAAACTGGTGGCAGATAGATTCCCAGGAATGACCGGGACAGTTACTGCAGCTTTCCAGTACAGGGGTCAGTATTTAACCTATGGACTCTAGACTCTAGAAAAATCTAAATCTTCCAAATGAAAGAAAATAAGGCACTTGTTTAATCCCTCTAACTTTGTGTTCATTCGTTTTTTTTACAGATTTCACCTACCTCTACAGTGGGTCAAGCCTGTTTGAGTTTGGCTATGGAAGACTCCTCCGTGTGCTCAATAACAACTACTTCCTGCCGTGTTAATCACTCAGGCATATGCACCACGCAGGCAGTGGTGTGCCACAGTTAAGATAAATATGAAATTTTTAAGTAAATTATTGTGCAAATTTGAGAGGTTGTTATTCAGTTTCATATTTTATTTAAAGTATTTTAAAATTATTTAATTCTACTGTAAAACTCACTCTGTATTGCTTTTTTCTGTTTCTCTCCATATTTATCTTTGAAGAGTTTCTAATTTTTTAAAGCTAAATTAAATGTTAATAAATTCATATAAATGTAAAAGTTGTATCGCATTTATTTTTTAATGAAAATGTTTGTGATTAAGAATCACCTGACTTTTGCTCGATATCACAGCAGGGGATTGTCTTGACACGTCACCTCAACATAAACACATGCACAGAGCACTGTTTAAAAATGTTTTAACATAATCAATACACAGAATAACTGAGACTGCCACAGGAAAAAAAAATCAGGTAATGAGGGTAGTGTGGTGCTGTGAAGAGCACATATTTTTCTCAAAAATCTCTTCTAGGAATTTTTTTCAGATGCAGATTCAGTTCTAAATAAAACCCACCCATTTCCAAAACTGTTTGTACATTGTGTAAAATGCAGAAATCAAGAATCTGTCATCTGTTAATTCTCCCAAAGCCTTATTTAACTGACAAAAACACCAAGACAATATTCCAAAGCTTTCTGTAACCAACTTAAGATATTTTGTATAGAGTGACATTTAGGAAAAAAACATAAATCTGTTTATATTCACTAAAAACTATTGAATTGTTTAGAGACAACTTTAGAATGTTTATTTTGGTCATCTAGTCTGTTAAACAAAGGAGAAAGAACTAAAAGATAAAAAATTATATATAAAAAATGCTGAAATCCCCCCTTGAGTGGCAAAAACAAGATAAATTGGTGTATTGGCTGCATTTCATATGACAAATAAATAACTGAGTGCCCTCTTGGGTGCAGTTTCTTCCAATAAATTATGATGATGTGACTCTATTCTTTCATTCATTATCTGTAACCCTTATCCAGTTCAGGGTCACGGTGGGTCCAGAGCCTACCTGGAATCATTGGGTGCAAGGCGGGAATACACCCTGGAGGCACCAGTCCTTCACAGGGCAACACAGACACACACACACCCCTACGGACACTTTTGAGTCACCAATCCACCTACCAACGTGTGTTTTTGGACTGTGGGAGGAAACCCACGCGGACACGGGGAGAACACACCAAACTCCTCACAGACAGTCACCCGGAGCAGGAATCGAACCCACAACCTTCAGGCCCCTGGAGCTGTGTGACTGCGACACTACCTGCTGCGCCACCATTATGTGACTTTATACCAAGAAATTTCAATAATGTGTCTTAAGATGTGTTCTTATATGCTTGCTTTTCAATAGAGATGGGGGCATTATTAAGTGGCATGCAAAGGCTGTATCTACATAAGAGAGAATATGGGTACGTTTCCTAATGGAAGCCTCGCAAGTGGAGAATATGTTATATAGTGCCCTAGAGATGCCCCCAAAATGGGATAAATTCAACATCCCCTTTGTAATAAATAAATTAAACTTGTGAAGTGCCCTCTCAGATGCTCTTCCAAGTGAGAAAACATAACACAGTGCCCTTGTAAAATCTCTCTTAGTGGGGTCCTATGTAATGCAGTAGGTGCCCTTGTTATTTTTTCACCCCTTCAAACAGTCTGAGTCCATCACTGTTGCATGGGTTGAGTTTATAATATCCTTGTATGAGCTAATACGGGAAATATTGTCACTGCAAGAAACATGGTACTGTACACTGTATGAAGTGAACAATAACCTTAAAGTCCAGTTGTGAAATGAAAGAAATTCATTAAAAGCCTTGATTCAAGTTAAAAACAAAACAAAAACTGCAATGACATATGGAATGGGTCATAGTAAATGTGCTGAAAAACAATATCATCAAAAATGGACATGAAGGAAGTTCATAAGCTACAATGACTTTAAATTACACTGAGGTTCAGCATTCTCAGGGTAAAATAGGGTTCAAAACTCTTTGAAATTATTTATTCTATTACTTACTTATTTATTGATTTACAATCAATACCTTTAAGTTTATTCATTTATTTGACATATGATCTGACTGGTAATCACTGCAAAGAAAAATCTTGGTTGTTACATGTCTTTTGTATCCCTATGTTATAATTTCTGAATAAAAATAATATTGGTTTAAAAATAAGTGGTCACATAAAATTCAAGGCAGCTATATGGTGTTGTTTTTGGTGTCGTTCTTTTTGCCCGTCTATTTGTCCTGTCTATCTATATAACTACACATTTATTTATATTCAGGATCCGTTACCGCTATTAGATAACGTAAGTAAAGAAATGATAAGACACAATAAAGAAGAAACAGCAGCGTCACTATACGACACTAGAGCAAACATAGGTAAAATACCCAATAAACAGATGAAGGACTAGAGGGCGACCAACACAAACTGAGCAACTCAGCAGAGCAACAGTATGTAGAACAGTGTAGAACTGCGCAGTGCACGAATATGGCGGGTTATAATATTGAGAAACATACATTCAGTTCCTTTAGTCAGCGGACACTGGCGCCACCTATTGAACTGGATTTGAAATAGCATGTGATGTGCTTTTCCCTGCTGCTGTTAGCCTGCTAGCTTCATACAACAAATCATGAAACAGACAAGGACAAACAAGGACAAACATCTGTGGCCTCTAACCCTAAAATGGCGGAATACTTACCTCAGGAGGAGGGTGAGGAAAGGCCTTCTTTAAATAAATGATAACGTTTCCCTTTACAGATTAGTACTCAAAACAACAATGCACTAAAATAAATCAAATTACATGTTACAATACCATTATAAGACGATGTTCATAATTGTACTCAATTTTTTTTATAAAATTCTAAAGATGCTTCCTCAGCATTTTGCTGCCGTTTGTACGTTTGAAACTGGTCTAATGTGTTTACGAAGCCCCAGATGTAACCGTTACCTAGCCAACAGGCAGGAGTGAATGTGATTGGTTAACAAACCTTAGGCAGAGATTTTCAAATACCGTGTTATAAACCGATATTTTTCAGAGGCAGCAATCATAACTCAAATGTACAGGAATCTGCCTCAGAGGCAACAGAGCATTACAACATTCTACTGTGGACGACCAAACCTGCCAAAATAAATAAATAAATAAACAAACATGGAATTAAAGAAAGAAAAGAGGAATAAAGGATTTAAAAACAATAAATAAATAATTAATAATTATATAATTTTTAAATTTATGTATATTTTTTATTTTATGCATTTATTTTTACTCAGTGTATTTATTTCTGTATTATTTACTATTTTTATTCTTTTCTATATATATTTTCTCTATTCATATTTGTAACTTTTAAATTTATTTTTTAATGTATTTTTGTTTATCTTTTTATTATTTTTTCGTTTTTATCTATTCATTTAATTCGTTTATTTATGTATTTCTATAGTAATTGTTTTCTGCATTCATTTTTTTTTTTCCCCAATGTTTCCTTGTTTATGATGATAACAAGGGGGCTGTCCATGAATGATGTCACAGAGTCTGAACATTCTTATTGGTTAAGCGATGCCCGATGCCGTAGATCAACTGTATGTGTCTTGCTCCATCAGTATTCGGCGGTGTAGTAATGGCCTTGACGAACCCATAGCACAACTCAAGGGAACACTGGGACTGACTGTGTGCGGGAGAGACAGCTGTATGACAGGAGACCGAAGGTGCGATTGGACCCACGAAATGGGGCGGCATTACACTTAACAAGCGGATACATACATTGCTCCATTTCATTGTGGCGAGCAGCTGCCTCTCTGAGCAGATCCGACACCAACCATTGCCCCGACGTTTGTGCTCTCGGACACTTGTAGGATCAACTGCTCTGTTCTGGACTTGACTGCTCTGAAAAACACGCCCTCTTTATTGGCATATATTGAGAAGGAAATACATGAATGAAAAAAATGAATAAATAATGTTAATGTTTTAACAAATGTTAAAAATATAAATACAGAAAAAAATAAAAATATGTTTAGGAATGAATAAAAATAGTAAATAATACAGAAATAAATATACTGAGTAAATACATGCACAAAATTTGAATATATGCATATATAAATAATATGTATAGATATCATAAATTTAGTTTTTGTTTTTACATTCTCAATTCTTTAATTCTACTTTATCTATCTATCTATCTATCTATCTATCTATCTATCTATCTATCTATCATTTTGGCAGGTTTGGTCCTCCATATCCTGCAGCTTCTTCAGAGACAGTTACACTATATACAACAGTAACCTCTTCCAAAGACATCTCTGACAGTCACAGCACACCATCCACAGGGGTCCAGGGTTTACAGAGAAAAGTGATAATAATTAAATAACTGAGTTTTAACTGGCACATAAACATAAAATTAACCTACAAACGCCCCCTTGTACATCCTTTACGTTTTGTTGCAAACAAGACTGTGTAGTTTTCCCAGTTGCTGCTGTTCTAAATGTAAGGTTAAAATCTTACGACCCTATGGTAAGAAATTGAAGGACCCTTCAAGAGTTGGATAAAACATCAGAACACACACACACACACACACACACAAAGGCTGTTCTGTCAGTCTGCAGTAATAGGAGCACTGCTGGACTTTAGTTATATTTATTATATTTAAGTTTAATCCACACTGACCCTGGAGGGTATGCATCAGTGTAATCATTAAACCTGTGGGTAAAGCGTGCTGGTCTGCCGTATGGGTGTTGGCTGGGAATGTGCTGCATCCACTCCCTTTGGGGTGAGTTGGAGTGGTGCTTGTGATCCAGATCAAATCATCCAACATTAGGACTTGACTTCTTTTATGTTCTCGTTACATCAGATCGGCACTGAAAGGTTCTAACACGTCTGTTACTTGCGCAAAGTGGGATAAACAACCAGTTTCTCACAATGAATAGTTTTATTTTACAAGAAAACTTGGATGAGATGTCCACCTACATTTGACAATATAGGGCATTATTGCACAATCCTCTGTGTCAAGGGAAACGTGTCTGTCACTGATGATGCTGGTTACGGCTCGCATAAAATCCAGGCCGAACCAGTTTATGTGAGCGTGTGATACACACACACACACACACACACTCCACAGAGTGTAAAGATCATAATAATACAGCAGCTATAGGTTGATGATGAAGGGTTTACTGTCACAGACCGTTATGATTCACAGCCTAAACAACAGAGTGACTCAGTGAATCATTTCCTTAGCGATGCTCCTCAGACGTGCTCCAGCTTGTCCCTCTCTTGTCCCTCAGATTACTGTGATAAAGCTCAGTTACAGTGACACAACATTACTCTGCCTTTCTTACATAACCTCCTAACTTCATTTTTAATTGTTTTGAGATTCTACATCATGTAATACATTTATAACAGTTTACACATTGTATACAAACGATTAATGCTGATGTTAAATGTAATGCTTCTGCTTACATTAAATACATAATTAATAATGACTGATTTGCCAGTTAAGGTTCCTTTACAGCTCCGTACTTTTTCAGACCCATAGACCTGAAGCGAGAGTGGAGCTTGGTGTCCTCCTCTCTGTCGAAGTCGAAAGCTTTAATTGCTGTTTAACTGATGGGGTGGTCACGTTGGTGGGTTGCGAGGTGATCTGCTTGGTGGTCTGCCAATCAAAATATCACAAAGAAGATGTATAGTTATATCTGTAAATCCCAGACATGAGAACAGTTCATTTTGTTTATTCATATCTATAGTGTAATCAGATATATGTGTCAAAGGATGTAAGTCTATTGATGTGCAAGATAGAGGAGAACACGTCGAATCATATCAGTAAAATTCTGATGCATATATAAAAATATAAACTACCCCTCTACCCTTAACTGGGCACACATTTCAAAAATAATACAGACCTAATAGGTCTCCACAGCACATCTGTTTTGAGAGAGTTGCTGAGGTATTAACCTGTCAATCAGATTGGGAACTTCCTGTGTAATACACCAAGCCTGAGGTGGTGACTAAGTCTGTTACTCAACATGCTGCTGTTTTGAAGGTATTTAAACCCTCATCAGACTGAGCACAAGTCAAGCAGCAGCAGAAAGACAAGGACAAGGACAAGGAAAGATGAAGGCTTACTCCCAGCTGTGCCTTCTTATTGGCCTGGTGATCGCTGTGCATTCAGGTCCCATCTCACGCCCAACTGAGAACAACGATGCTTTAGTACAGGTACTGTGTTTGGAAACTTTACTTCACTAGGTTCAGTTTGTTCAATATGATGATGTCTCGGTACCAGACCCCCAGGACTAAATTAACACTTATATTTTTATTGTCGTTTGCAGAGTTACCTGAAGAAGTTCTACAACTTGACGGAGGAGACGGGGAAAGGGAGGACTAGTCACCTGAGCCTGAAAATAGCTGAGATGCAGAAGTTTTTTGGACTCACCGTGACGGGAAACGTTGACCAGGAGACCCTGCAGGTGATGTTGAAGCCCCGTTGTGGTGTTCCAGACGTTGCAGGGTACTCCACCTTCGGTGAGGGTCTGAAATGGCAAAAGAACCAGCTGACATACAGGTGAGTGCATGAACGGACAGAGTAGAACCGCTCAGAAACCAAGTTTCAAACCGAGTTTCTAACGTTAAAGAGAACATGTGTGCTGTGCAGTTTTAAAGGGTCTTATCCAAAGGCAGACTTTCTCAGTAAAGGTTGTGTACACTTATGCTTAAAAATATACACAAACTTGTCATGTAATCCGCACTGTCTTTTGTATAAGCTGATAACTGTTTTTCTACAGGATTGTGAACTACACCCCTGACATGTCCACATCCGAAGTGGACGATGTTATACAGAGAGCACTGCAGGTTTGGGCCAAAGTCACTCCTCTGAAGTTCACTCGCATCAACAGCGGCGAGGCTGACATCATGATCTCCTTCGGCGCAGGATGTAAGTTCATATCTGAAGCCATAAGTATTTATTAAGTAGTCCCTGAAATATTGTAGCCCTTAACCATGTCAAGAAAGAGTGCGTTCAAAATGCTCCCCGTTCAGACACATCCCACATATTGTGAGTGAAGTAGTTAGAGCCATCGGATCTATTATGTATTTCAAATGTAAAGCCCTAAAGTTGTCTATATTCCAGTGAAACATTTTGTTTGTTAACTTTTATTATGGGTGATGCGTGAAGCAATGTCACGGTCATGGGATGATAAGGGCCAGCATACATATCTTCAGCAAATGTATTCTTTTACGTCACGTAGAGCAGGGGTGTCAAACCAAATCCACGGAGGGCCGTGTGGGTGCAGGTGTTCTTTTCAACCACGCAAAAGACCCACACTACTGAAAGTCAAGATCTATTGATTAGATCCAATGATTAAAAACAGGTGGAATGAGGTGTGGCTTCTGCGTGGTTGGAAAGAAAACCTGCACCCACACGGCCCTCCGTGGATCTATTTTGACACTCCTGACGTAGAGTGACAAAGTGTTGAAAATTAATGCATATAAACATGTTTCTACTTGCTTTGACAAAACAAACAATGTAAACAGAAAGGCACTAGAAAGCTATGTGTATTAGGGCTAGAGTAGAAATTGTTTTGTTAACTGATGCTTATAAAACTGAAGATTGATATCTTTTATATATCATATATATATTGAATGAAATATAGCACATTCCAAAACTTGATCCTGTCTTTTTCATAGCCCATGGAGACTTCTACCCATTTGATGGACCAGATGGCACCTTGGCTCATGCTTTTGCTCCCTCTGCTGGCATTGGTGGAGATGCACACTTTGATGATGACGAACTTTTCACCTTCCGTTCCACTAATGGTAAGTTTTACACAAAATATAATATAATATACACAGGTACAATATATATATATATAAACATTTAATAAACAATGTCTAAATAATGTACTCTGTCTTCAGGGTATATTCTGTTCCTGGTGGCTGCTCATGAATTCGGACACTCTCTGGGCCTCTCTCACTCCAACGACCCTGGAGCTCTGATGTACCCCATGTACAGCTACAGGGACCCAGATAAATTTGTTCTGCCCCAAGATGATGTCAAGGGAATTCAGTCTCTTTATGGTACAGAGTGCTTCAGTTGCACTGACATTAATAAATACTATCTCTCACAAAACTTTTTAATAACGTACCCTTGGATATTTCTCCAGGTTCGAACACCGATGTGAGCCCTGACGAGCCTGGGCCCACTGCTCCAGTCACCCCTAATGGCTGTGACCCCAGCCTGGTCCTGGATGCGGTTTCAACTCTAAGAGGAGAGAAGATGTTCTTCAAAGACAGGTACATACATATATACACAGATATGTCTGTTAGGAACGATCCATCATTTACCACTTAACCCAGATCAACCTAGATATGTCTGGTGGCTTGTTTTTTTTTGTGATGCTGTGAGCTATGAGAATAAGGCAATTTTACAATGTAGCGCTGAAAGCAGCAGTCAGACAATTTAGACAAATTAAAGAAGCAATTAATACATGGGTTAAGACTATCTAATTATGTTTTTTTTTGGTTTTAGCTTCTTCTGGCGCAGCACAGGGAGCGATAAAGCCGACCAATATCTGATCAAGAGCTTCTGGCCCGATGCTCCGAATAATATCGACGCTGCTTATGAGAGCACAGCACAAGACAAAGTCTTCCTCTTCAAAGGTAAAGAACTCAGTATATCATTTAGTTTTAAAATGAACAAGGTAACCTCAAGTCTCAAATGCAGTATCAGATAAACACGAACTTGTGCTCACGCTCTTCAGATCAGAAAGTCTGGGCCCTCTTTGGCTATGACCTTGTGAAGGGGTATCCCAAGGCACTCAGCAGCGTGGGGCTGCCCAGTAAAGTGAAGAAAATCAGCGCTGCCCTCTATGATGAGAGCACTGGGAAGACACTTTTCTTCACTGACAACAATTACTACAGGTAGGTCAACAGGAAGTGACATAGTAGAAGATGAAATGTGTACATGTGTAATGTTGGAAGGATTTAACAAACCAATTTAAATATGTTTACAGTTATGATGAAAAGAAGAAGATGATGGACAAGGGTTACCCTAAACTGGTAGAACAGGGCTTCCCAGGGGTCAGTGGGAAAATTACTGCAGCGATCCAAGAGAGAGGTCAGTATTTAAAAAACACATTGACACTGTTGACTCTCTTTGATATCATCAAACTTTAGCCAGTAACCCATACGGTTGCTGATTGGTGTAGCATATTTTGGTGAGGAATCTGTTCTTACAGTGTAAAAAACCCAGCGTAGACCTGGCTCTACTCTGATCTAACCTAGTGTCTAATCTAAGTGTCTGAAAATCCTGACATTTTGTCAATGCTCTTTATGTTCACAGGTCTATACTACCTCTTCAGTGGAACTCGTGTATTTGAGTACAGCCCGAGTAGCAAGAAAGTAACACGTATTCTCAGTAACAGCTACTTTCTGCAGTGCTAGATGTTCTGTGCTGGCACACAGTTCTCGGCCTGCTGAATCTGGGCCATCTGAGCAATCCTAAAGTTGCATTGTTTTAGGATTTGTCATTGTTTACATTTGAGAATTTTTATTTTAATTTTATGTATTTTATTTAAAACATTTCTGTTATTACTTTTTATATTTCAGTAAAGAGTTCTTGATCCTTCTTTGTAATCAGAGTTCATCAGATTGAAAATAAATGTTATTAGAAAATTTTAAATTTGTCCCTGAATTTCTGTTGTAATAACTGCTCTTACACACAACGGCTTTTATTTGAAGAATGCTTTTAAGCCTCATTGTTTAGTAAGGGACTCTTTGTTTAATCTGGGTTCCGTTTGAAAAAAGTCTGATTCCCAAATATAGACCTTGTGGTGAACATCACAGAAAAGCTTTCAGAAAACCATTTCACAGGTAAAACAACACACCTTTAAACCTGAGTGCTGTATTCACTCCATCTATACCTCCACACTGGTTCTCACACCATGGGCCATGGGGTAGTCAGGGCCAAAAGATCACTGGACCTGCTCCTCCAAAATCAGTCAACTTGGAGGAAAAAAGAAGTGGGAGAAAGACTGGAAAAATGTGATAAATGTATCAGTGTCTGGATTAATTTTGATCCCTGTTCTGGACAATTCATTCATTATCTGTAACTGCTTATACAGTTCAGGGTCGCGGTGGGTCGGAGCCTACCTGGAATCATTGGGCGGGAATACACCCTGGAGGGGGCACCAGTCCTTCACAGGGCAACACACACACTCACACATTCACACCTATGGACACTTTTGAGTCGCCAATCCACCTACCAACGTTTGTTATTGGACTGTGAGTGGAAACCGGAGCACCTGGAGGAAACCCACGCAGACGCAGAGAGAATACACCACACTTCTCACAGACAGTCACCCGGAGGAAACCCACGCAGACACAGGGAGAACACACCACACTCCTCACAGACGGTCACCCGGAGGAAACCCACGCAGACACAGGGAGAACACACTACACACCTCACAGACGGTCACCCGGAGGAAACCCACGCATACACAGAGAGAACACACCACACTCCTCACAGACAGTCACGTGAAGGAAACCCACGCAGACAGAGGGAGAACACACCACACTTCTCACAGACAGTCACCCGGAGGAAACCCACGCAGACACAGGGAGAACACACTACACACCTGACAGACGGTCACCCGGAGGAAACCCACGCATACACAGAGAGAACACACCACACTCCTCACAGACAGTCACCCAGAGGAAACCCACGCAGACACAGGGAGAACACATCACACTCCTCACAGACAGTCACCCGGAGGAAACCCACGCGGACACAGGGAGAACACACCACACTCCTCACTGACAGTCACCTGGAGGAAACCCACGCAGACACAGAGAGAACACACCACACTCCTCACAGACAATCACCCAGAGGAACCCCATGCAGACGCTGGGAGAACACACCACACTCCTCACAGACAGTCACCCGGAGCGGGACTTGAACCCACAACCTCCAGGTCCCTGGAGATGTGTAACTGCGACACTACCTGCTGCACCACAGTGCCACCCTTGTTCTGGACAATTGAATTATAGAAAATGACTGAATAAATGAACATGGATTTCCAAGGGAAAACAAATCAAGCATAAATACATTTTTCAAGCTTCAAATACTCTTGAAGCTTTTTTGTAAACTGAACCAGTGAACATATCATGTGAGAGTTGCTTATGTGAGACGTTTTCATTGATGTGGAGGCAAACATTGGTAGCAATAACAACCACACTTTTCAGTAGCAGGAGTCTTTAATCAAGGAACAATTTTTAACCTTGGTTCCTAAATTATTAAACTGTGAAAGTAAAAAGAAACTTGATGTTACACAGAGGTAAGCAAGTCCCTGTCCCAACGTTTCTGGAGTGTGTTCGACGCATTAAATTCTAAATGTGTTTTTATATCCAAAATACAATCATTTTGTATCTTCTACTAATGATCTACTTGTAGCTGCAGATGCTGGTAAGCATTTGTAATAACATTTTTCTGCTCCTTGATTTGAGTGAAGCCTTGAACACAATGAGTCATTCAATTCTCTTATCAAGACTGCATGAGTTGGGCATTAGGGACACAGCTCTGGAATGGTTTACGTCATACTTGTTAGACAGAAAACAATTTGTTACCTTAGGGGGCCATTCTTCTTCAACATCTGCTGTTACTTAAGGGGGTCCTCAAGGCTCAGTCCTTGGACCTCTGCTGTTTATTGTGTACATGCTTCCTCTTGGTCTCATCATACACAGTTTCAAGCTCAGATTTACAACAGTATTTTTTTTAAAACCCACCCATCACTCTCCTAGAAAACTGCCTAACTGAAATCAAAACCTGGATGCAGCAAAATTTCCTTATGCTAAACAGCAGTAAAACAGAACTCATTCTCATTGGCACAAAATCAGTGCTCTGCAAAACTCCACCGCTATCTCTCTAAATTGATAATGTAACAGTGTCACCATCTAGTTTAGTTCACACATTAATTCCATAGTTAAAACCTTTTTTTTCCACCTCCGTAATATTGCAAAAAATCAATCAAGTCTCTCTCAGTCAGCTGCTGAAACTCCTAATACATGCATTTATTTCTAGCCGCCTGGACTATTATAACTCTCTACTAGGTGCAGAACTCTGCAGCTTGCCTCCTCGCTTACATCAACATATCACACCTGTCTTGCAACATCTCCACTGGCTTTCCATAAAATACCGCATTCAATTCAAAATCCTTGTGCTCACCAACAAAGCTTTACACAACACTGCTCCTTCTTATCTGTCTGATCTACTTACCTGCAAGGTAAGGTCCTCCTCTGCTGGATTACTCAATTACTACACCGTCCAGATTGCAGGGGTATGGTGATCATGCCTTCTCAAGGCTGGCTCCTCGTCTATGGAACTCCCTTCCCTTACTTGTTTAAGAGGCCAACTCTATTTCCACATTTAAATCCAGACTTAAAACCTACTACATCTCTTTTGCCTTCAGTTCCTATTAACGTTGGTCTGTCTGTGATTATTTTGTCTCTCTACTGTGATTATATAATCAGGTTTTTTGTCCTTATGTCTGCCTTTTCTGTGCTAGTTCTGAAAACCGTAAGCAACAGTGAGTACTTGAAATATATATATAATGTATTATTATTATTATTATTATTATTACAAAGTTTTTCAGTAAAAAAGTTGGAAATATATTATTTGTGAGTTTTATCATTAAATAAATCCTCTTTTTATAAACTGCATTTTACAATATGCCCCAACTTTCTGGATTTCGAATTTGTAATAAATTAACTGTTACGATTTTCATAAAGTTTGCCCCATCAATGTGTAAATCACGTCTTAACATTAATTTGCCACAAACAGTTTGAGAGTAATCTCATTAGATCATTGTTCTTTGTTTGCTTTATCTGACCCCACCCCTCCAACATCACAGAAAAGAACAGACTCAACCTCTGATTATCCTTCAACCACACAGTGCTGTTTGTTTTTCCTTGTAATGTTAAACAAAAAATCAAATTCAGATTTTAAGATTAATTAAAGAAATCTGCCTCTATGATGTGACATAAGCCTTATAATGAGAACAAAAGTGCACCCAATACATAACCCTATGTATATCATATTCTTCAAGAAAATGTTCACCTGATGAATGAGTTTCTTCTTTAAAAAACATACCACATACCACATACCCAACTCAGATTTCATGGGCATTCAAGGAGAGTTAGGTGTAAAAGTATAAAACTTTTAAACATTATAAAACAGTAGAACTAAAACCATTAGTAGATGCTCTTAAAGCTGTAGAGGAAACATAATGGTAATGTCACAGGGACTGAACTCGCCCCTGTTTCCATTGCAATGTTGGCTTTTCCATGAGGCCAAGAACTGAAACTTCCTCATGACGCACTGAGCAAATTATTGGGTTAAAGGACGTTTTATCAGGAAGAAAGATCTCAAAAAACATGAAAGAGGGTAATGCAATCCTGAAACTGTGTTGTCATTATTATTATTACTATTTTACATATTAAACCCTTGCAGCAGTGTATTGTGAACTTAACATTAAATCTTTTCATTAAAAACCACGACAAACTAATGAATGTGGGTCTTCAGGACCATAAAATGACAAACGATGACAACAGTGCATTGATGGAAACGTTGATGAATGATTTACTGTGGGGCACTGAAATGAATAGAAAAAACATTCTTGTAAAACTACGATTGAAAGCATCTTTTATCCAAATCTATGGTTTTTACATAAAAACTCAAAAATGAAAACGTTCCATACCTTTTACACAATCCACTTTTCCATTTAAATCAGATTTCTCCATAAAGATTTAACTGATATTATTTTAATAATAGCTAATATTATTTAGTGATAAAAATCTAATCAAATGGTCAATAGAGCCCCAAAGGCTTTTATATCTGCTGTTATATAACATGGTAAATGATTTCTCTAACAGCTATAAAGCAGGTAGTAGAATATAACGATAATAAATATGGGAATTTCCTCAAAGATGTGTGTTTGGGTGTGAACCTGTCCATCCATACTGACATTTCCTCACACACTCAGACAATGATTAAGTCTGTTGCTCAACGTGCCTCTGTGTAAAATGTATTTAACCACCGTCCACCTGAATCCAAGCCAAAGAGGAGCAGAAGCACCAGGAAAGATGAAGACCTGCTACATATTCAGTGCTTTTTTTTGCATGGTGGTCATCATTTACGCAAGTCCAGTACCACAGCAACCTGACGGTGACTATGCTTTTGCCGAGGTATTGTAAAAGTTATTCAGTATTTATTCACCTGGAAAAGTAACTACACTTACACAGGTATATGTACAGTTAAATACGTATAAGTTCTTCCAGAGAATATGTGTGCATCTATGAGTACAGGGATCTAGTTTTAACTAATGATTACATCTGGATCCCAAAGGTGTTTAATGGAGCTCCATAGCTCCATAAAATGCAGTTCTACTTCTCCGCAACCCTGTGCTGGTGGGCTTTATCCCCCTCTAGTCAATGCTTGATATTGGGCATGGTGAATTAGACTCATGTGAAGCTTCTCTGGACTATCCCATTGTTTCGTGTGTTACTATGTAGATTATTAAAGATAATTGCACACAAATGAACATCCATGTCTACCGTTGGTTCAAATGGTCATTGAATTCAGTGGTTAGACGTGCTGTCAATAAATGTTAAGATGCAGAGTGGCCCTAAACAAACCTCTCTTTATTTTTTGCAGAGTTACCTAAAGAAATTCTATAATATGACAGAGCAGTCCAAGTCATCCAAAGGGAGGGCAAGCCAAATGAGTCTGAAAATAGCTGAGATGCAGAAATTTTTTGGCCTCAACGTGACGGGATTTCTAGACACAAACACGATCAAAGCGATGAAGAAGCCTCGCTGTGGGGTTCCAGAGGTCGCTCGGTTCTCAACGTTTGCTTCTGGGTGGCAGAAGACGCAGCTGACGTACAGGTGAGGGAAGAATTTACTTGATTTTGAGCATACAAAGACAAATATGAAACCAAGTGTTGTTTTGGCTGGATGTGGGCCAAAGGTCATGAGCTGGGCTTAGCTTGGGTTACGGCATGTGCTGTGTGGGGCAGATGTGAACCAAATATCAATCTGGCTGAACTGAACAGTTGTGTCACATTTTGGCCAGTCATTGATTGTTATCTGGAAACTGGAACTGAAAACTGTTCTTTTCTGCAGGATTGTTAACTACACTCCTGACATGTCTCAGACTGAAGTGGACAACGCTATCACGAAAGCTCTCCAGGTCTGGGCTTCTGTCACTCCACTCAAGTTCACTCGTATCTACAGTGGTGAAGCTGACATCATGATCTCCTTTGTTAGAAGGTGTAAGTACAAAAACAGCAGCTGGATTAGTCAATGTGTAGAAATATATCTAAGAAAGACTTGTTTACATAGGTGTCTGAGCTTCTATTCCACTGAAGGACAACATGTTTCTAAGCACAAGTAATAAACATACTCCTGTAAAAGTCAATGATAGGGGATAACAGATAAAGCCTAGTCCTGTCAGTAAAATTAAAATCAAGTCAGATATATTAAATTAACATAATCAGCTCAAATGTATTTCCCTCTTAATTGTATTAAACATTGAGATGCTGCGTTGAGCTGCTAGTGAGCAATGAGGACAAAGGAAGAGGTGTGAGGACCCCAGCACAAATTACAGGTTTCTTGATATGAAAAAGTAGGTGCATTTTAACATAAGAACAATTTAGAAATACTTACTAAAACCTTAGGAAGATGAAGGTTAGTCCAGTTCTGGTTTAGTAAAGCAAACACATTAACATCAAAACAGAATATCTATGATAAGATATACCACACAGAGATAAGTAAGAAAATATCAGGAGGACGCAAACGATAAGCACCTCAAAGTTTAAATTGCTTAAAATGTTTTATATTTTATTCTTTTTAGCTCATGGTGATAATTCCCCCTTCGATGGACCAGGAAATACTTTGGCTCATGCTTATAGTCCTGGTCAGGGCATTGGGGGAGATGCACACTTTGATGATGACGAGAATTTCACCTCCGTTTCACCTAGAGGTAAAGCTTACCAATCGTCCCTGAACTTACAGGAGCAATCCCTCATTTTCACCACCAAGGAATAGCCAGCAATATTTAAATAATGTTTGTTTATGCTACATAGTGCAGCTCTAATGAGAAGAATAATCAAATTGCTTTGTAGTCCCTAAATGAATCAGTTTATGCTCCATGGAGCGGGTCCCCTACATGTTTAAACCAAAGTTTGTACAAAGTCTCTGATGTATCCAGGTCACTAGACTGACTGCTCCTTTTACAATTGATAATATACCAAACACACAGATTAACTATCCCTGTGCTGTGCTCAGGAGTGGTGCTGTTTCTGGTAGCTGCTCATGAGTTTGGACATTCGCTCGGCCTTTCTCACTCTGACGTACGTGGAGCTCTGATGTTTCCTACGTACCAGTTTGTCAATCCGAATACTTTTGTTCTGCCCAGGGATGATGTCAATGGCATTCAGTCTCTCTATGGTATGTATACGGAAAGGTTAAAGCTTCACTGAAAAAAATCTATATTAGGAAGAAAAATCATATTCCTAATTAAGAGACTGTTATAAAAACATTATGAGATTAATTAACATATTCTGCATAATTTCACTTGCATAATCCACTGAAAATGTCTTATTCCATCGGCAGGTAATTTTACCTTCTTCTAGAAATAATGCAAAGAAGAAGCAACATTAATTAAGAGTTATTTCTTGGATAAAAACCCTTAAAACAAGTAAAACGTAATGAAAACAGTAAAAGTGCTGAGTAGTCTTATAATATTCTTACAACAATCTTTGTGTAATTCTTGTGCTGTTCTAATAATGTCTTTATTTCTCCAGGCCCAAATAGGGCTTAAAACCCTTGATGCCTCCAGCAAGCCCTGATGCTTTGGATGGGACACACTTTCTGTGACGTCCCTTATCCCCAGGCCATCCCTACAGCATAGAACAAATGATTAGATAATTATCAATATTTTTATCAATCCTACATTTAATTATCCCTAAACACATTTCAGTGTATGGTTTTATTTCCAGTGCTTTGGAGAATCAGGGTGACTTTTATAAAATAAACATGAGTCTGAAATGTGGACTTTGCCTCTGAGTGTTCTTTTCATTTGAGATGCTGCATCAAACGTGGTGTAAATGAAGACTGTTAAACATATGGGCCTCAAGTCCTAAGTACAAAACTCCTCACTCAAAATCAAGTGAAATCCAGCCATAAAACTCAATCCTCTTTTAGGCGTGAACTCTTCCAGTGGTTTGACATTCAGGGGCTAGTGAGGATCCAAGGTTTCTGAGTAACGTTATACTGCAGAAATATTTTCCTTTGTTTTTGATCAAGTTCTGAAATGCATTTTCTAAAATGAAGGCCTACCTTGAATTACGACTGTGCTTCACAGATAACTTCTACTTACATTCTTTCACCAAAATCACAGTGTTACACACAGTATCTGATTGACAACAAGGAAGATGTAATAAAAAAACGTATACATGTTTTATTTTAAACACGTTAATCTGGTCATTTGCTCCACCGATTTCATAACGAACATTTTGCTATTATGGACCACGCCCATAGAGGCTGAAACGAGGAGGTGAACTCAGAAGTCTTTTGGGGAAGAGTTCAGGGTGGCTTATGAATGTGTATGAAGCCAGACCCCCAAAAATGTGCAGGAATGCTGGTCATTAAGTGCTGCAGAATGGATAGGTTCAGGTACTCTGGTCAAGGGTTTGATTGGTATCCTGGTTGTGTGTAGATGAATGAAGGGGGTAGTGAGTCTATGAATGAACTACCTTTAATAAACTGGTGCATGACTGAGTGTCATGTGAGACGGTAGAGAAATAGCAAAAGTTGAATGTCCTTTATTGATTATGATAATGGAAATTCTAGCGTGACTGGTAATTCGAATTTTCAGATGCCGCAGTGGTAAAGGGGTGATGATTGCGAAAAGTGATATAGAGTCAGAGTTGGTTTTAAGACGGACAAGATCATCACGTCGGCAGAAATCAAATTGATCAACTAATAATAGAATTTTAAAGGATCACCAGCTAAATGTCATTAAGCTACGGTGTAACAATAATAGTGACATTTATCTGGGGCCACCATGATAGTGCATCATGCTGGATGCACTGGACAGAGTGTTGCTAAGTAATTGATGGTGATTGGGTAATAGTGAGGGGTCTGAGGCTGGCAACAATAGGTGGAAAGTGGATTAGTAGCAGCCTTGAAGTCAAGTACTACAGAGGGGCAGCGTTAATAAAGCGAGATGTGCTTCGTTGGCAGGTGTGCCCTGGTGGTGCCTTTCCAATGGCATAGAGGGAATTGAGAACAGAATGGTGATCTAGAGGGATGAGAGATGAGGCCAGTTAAGAAGCCCAAAAAAGTCAGCACCGCAGGAAAGGCGAGATAGAGAGAAAACTCGGAAAGAGAAAAATACAAAAGGTGCTGAGGAGCTCAAGCAAAGAGGCAAGGTAGAAAGTTGACTACATGATAACGAAGATGCCTAGAGGGTGATGAAAAAACAGGTGTCAGAGGTTGCGTCAAGTGCCTGAGTGCTGGTCCAAGGTAACCTGGGTAGAGAGCATAAGCTGGAACTTAGGGGCTAGATATCAGCGTGGTTGTGAAGATAGGAGGACAGGTTGAAGGTCCACAGCGCCTGGAGGAATCAGTGCGAACAGTACCATAGGAGGCAGGGTGAGGTGCTGTTGCTAGTGAGAGATGAAAGAGTAAGGTCCTCACTGGCACGAGCTGGAAAGTGAAAAGCTGAGAGCGACAAGGCTGCATGTGAGAGGGTAAATTGAATTTGAGGTGGCGTCAAGGGCCTGAGTGCTGTGTAGGGGGGCTGGTCCAAGGCCACGCTTGAGAAGAGAGCATAAGCTGTGAACTTAGGGGCTCGGAGCGGCATGACCGCAAAGAGGGGAGGTCAGGTTGAAAGCCTGCAGCTGCTAGTACGAACAGTACCATAAGAGGCAGTGCGAGGTGCAGTCGCTAGGAGAAGCAGAAGGTAAGATCCAGCAGAAGAGAGTGCAAGCCGTACAGTGGACGCAGGGCGCCGTTTGTTTTTGAGGGGAAGGCATAGGGATGAGCATCCACAGCAGTTTCTGAGGAGAGAGTGCAAGCTGAGAAGTTGGAGGTGGGCGGTGCGGCCAAAAAGCTATGGGGTTGGGACGAAGGTCTGTGGCATGAGAGAGGAGGGCTGTAAAGGAAGAGGCAGCATGCAGCGAAACCACAAGGGGAAGGGGATTAGGATGAAGGTCCACATCAGGAGAGAGGGTGTGCTGTAAAGGAAGAGGTGGGGTGTGGGACAGCCACAAATGAGAGGATTAGGACATGGCCTGTAACGGCACCCAGGTAAACGATGAGCTGGAAAATCAGAGACTCGGAGTAGTGCAGCAGCAAGAAGTGGGGGATGAAGGTCCACCGAAGCACCTGAAAACAGAGCAGGAGCTAGAAGCTGTAGAGTGTGAGCAGCAAGGCAGCACAGAGGAGGGTCCTGTATGATAGTCCACAGCAGCATCTGAAAAGAGAGTATAAACTGGAAGCCGGAGGGTGGGAGAAGCACATCAGCAGAGGATTCAAGATGAGTGTCTGCAGCAGCACCTAAATAGAAAAATGAGAATTGTAATGTTAGAGGCAGGGTATGGCGCAGCTGCAAATTGAAGAGGTTGGGATGAGCGTCCATGAAGTATGCAAGCTGCTGATGTAGAGGCTGGGAGAATGAGACAATCGGATTTGAGCAAATCTAGGGTGTGGAAGCTGTGCAGCAAGGAGACTGCATAGAATGCCCAGAGCACAAGGCAGGAGGCAGGCCCACAACAGCAACCTGTAGAGGGGGTGCGAGCTGGAAAGTAGGAGGCATAGAATAGCAGCAGGGGTACAGGGTGGAAAGAAAATGAATCAGCAATGAGGAAGCCATGCAGTGAGAAGACCGCATTGAGTGCTGGACAGGAGACAGGCCTGCCGCAGCACCTATAGAGGGGTGCGGGCTGGAAGGTCTGAGGCATGCAGCTGCAACTGAAACGGGGGAAGAGGTGGGATGATGAAGTGAGGGTGGGATGATGCGTAGAGTAGATCGTAGAATAGACAGCGTCGAGTGCCCAGAGTGCTGGACAGGAGACAGGTCGCCGCGGCACCTATAGAGGGGTGTGGGCTAGGAGGTCTGAGGCATACAGCTGCCATGGGGGAAGAAGTGGGATGATGAAGGGAGGGGTGGGATGATAAGGGGAGGGGTGGGATGATGCGTAGGGTAGACCTACATAGAGTAGACTGTGTCGAGTGCTCAGAGCGCTGGACAAGAGACAGGCCTATAGAGGGGTCGAGCTAGAAGGTCTGAGGCATGCAGCTGTGGCTGCAACAGGGGAAGAGGTGGGATGATGAAGGGAGGGGTGGGATGATGCATAGAGACAGATGTAGAGGAAGAGAAAGGGAGGGGTGGGATGATGCGTAGAGACAGATATAGAGGAAGAAAAGGGGAAGGGGTGGGATGATGCGTAGATACAGATGTAGAGGAAGCAAAAGGGGAGGGGTGGGATGATAAAGGGAGGGGTGGGATGATGCGTAGAGACAAATGTAGAGGATGAAAAATAGGAGGGGTGGGATGATAAAAGGAGGGGTGGGATGATGCGTAGAGACAAATGTAGAGGATGAAAAAGAGGAGGGGTGGGATGATAAAGGGAGGGGTGGGATGATGCGTAGAGACAAATGTAGAGGATGAAAAAGAGGAGGGGTGGGATGATAAAGGGAGGGGTGGGATGATGCGTAGAGACAAATGTAGAGGATGAAAAAGAGGAGGGGTGGGATGATAAAGGGAGGGGTGGGATGATGCGTAGAGACAAATGTAGAGGATGAAAAAGAGGAGGGGTGGGATGATAAAGGGAGGGGTGGGATGATGCGTAGAGACAAATGTAGAGGATGAAAAAGAGGAGGGGTGGGATGATAAGGGGAGGGGTGGGATGATGCGTAGAGTAGACCTACATAGAGTAGACTGTGTCGAGTGCTCAGAGCGCTGGACAAGAGACAGGTTTATAGAGGGGTTGAGCTAGAAGGTCTGAGGCATGCAGCTGTGGCTGCAACGGGGGAAGAGGTGGGATGATGAAGGGAGGGGTGGGATGATGCATAGAAGCAGATGTAGAGGAAGAAAAAGGGGAGGGGTGGGATGATAAAGGGAGGGGTGGAATGATGCGTAGAGACAGATGTAGAGGAAGAAAAAGGGGAGGGGTGGGATGATAAAGGGAGGCGTGGGATGATGCGTAGAGACAGATATAGAGGAAGAAAAGGGGGAGGGGTGGGATGATAAAGGGAGGGGTGGGATGATGCATAGAGACAGATGTAGAGGAAGAGAAAGGGAGGGGTGGGATGATGCGTAGAAAGGATAAGAGAGAATGAAACGAACTCGGAGGGCTGTGTCTAAATGGGTGCAATGTTGTCAATCAAGGCAGTGTTCAGATTGAAAGAGGAGCCGATTTGGAATGGAGGCTTAAACATGCTGCCTGCTTTCAGATAGGACCATCTTGGCAAGCAGTGTCTACTGCCCTGGAGATGTGCAGAAATATTGCAGATTCTAAGCCATTATCCTATTCAGCTCAGATAATTATATTATTATCAAAACAGCCCTCTAAGGCACCGACCTGTGAGACAGCAAAGACTATAAGACATTGAGGCTAATGTCTCCAGCTTAGACACAACCAGAAAAGGTAACAGGAAGATGAAGAATGCTCCAGCAGGGGGTGTTGAGTAAGAGTTAGAAGGTTGTGACTACAACTCCCAAAATTATGTTATTACATAACTTCACCTATAATTGCGGTTACGCTGCTTTATGTAAACACTGACACCTCAGGGATGTATTATAACTCCAAAAATACTCCAAATGTTGGATGAACAGGTCACATACACACAATCAAGTCATGTCTTTAGCTTTAAAAAAGCAAAATAAGAAATTAAAGTTCTCAAGACCTTTGTTGAGAATGAGAAACCACTGCATATTTTAAAGGTAAATAAGAAGCATTTGCTCATATTAAAAATATCAGAGTGGTACATAGATGAGGAGCATGCTGTTTAAAGTAGATAAGATGTGGGCCAAGCCACAGAAAACAATTTACTGAAGAATGTGGGATTTCACAGGTATTTAGCTGGAGATGTTGTTTAGGAATAAGTCTCGTGGGGGAGGGGGGGTGACTGGGTGTGTGGTATATTATAATGCTTCAGGACCTGCAGCCTCTTTTAGATCTGTTGCCAAGAGAATGCAATGAATAAGTAAGTAAAACCAAATCTTTAACTCCCAGTTTTTAAAATGCAGATTAAAAAATGGATACATGTCTTATTCAGTAAAAGTTGTTAAACATTAAACTGTTAAAATGTCTAAATGTTTTCAGGCTTTGAGTTTGATTATTACACATTTACTGTAAATAACTTTTACCAAAGTGTATTTTCTGATGTTTAATTAAATATTTCAGATGTTCTGAGAAGTAAAATTAAATAAATGACAAAAAATATGCAGTATATTTTCTTGTGGTCTGTCTTTCATTGTCACTGGGACACAGGGAGAACACATCAAACTCCTCACAGACAGTCACCTGGAAGAAACCCATGCAGACACAGAGAACACACCACACTCCTCACAGACAGTCACCCGGAGGAAACCCACACAGACACAGGGAGAACACACCACACTACTTATAGACAGTCACCCAGAGGAAACCCACGCAGACACAGGGAGAACACACCACACTCCTTACAGACAGTCACCCGGAGGAAACCCACGCAGACACAGGGAGAACACACCACACTACTTATAGACCGTCACCCAGAGGAAACCCACGCAGACACAGAGAGAACACACCACACTCCTAACAGACAGTCACCCGGAGGAAACCCACGCAGACACAGGGAGAACACACCACACTACTTATAGACCGTCACCCAGAGGAAACCCACGCAGACACAGAGAGAACACACCACACTCCTCACAGACAGTCACCCGGAGGAAACCCACACAGACACAGGGAGAACACACCACACTCCTCACAGACAGTCACCCGAAGTTAGACTCGAACCCACAGCCTCCAGGACCCAGGAGCTGTGACAGAACTCTAGTTGAACTCTAGTATAACTTCTTCAAGTTTTACATTTTCTATGACCACCATATTGTTTATTAATGATCAAAAATATTTAAAACTTCTGAATTCTGGAGGTGATATCCCGTGGAAAAGTTTGAACACACATGGCATTCTGATGCTGTAATTCATTTTGGGGTAAATATAATGGTCTTCAAGAAACAAAGTAGCATTTTTGAAAAATGTACAATATTAATCATAAATTTATGCAGATTTTATAGCACAATTATACTTTATAGCATTTTTAAAAAACGTAATATTTAAAGGGTGCCATAATATTTGCAAATGCTACTTTTTAAAGAGAACTTTTGATTGGCTATGGATCATCTTAGTGGATGAATATTTAATATGAAATAGTGTCCAAAGCTGTTTATTGAAATTTTACACTAATAACAAAGTATTTCTCTTTTTTAGCTGAAATTAAAGCAAAAGTATTTTCCTGAAAGGACACACAATTCAGACTAACTATAATTTCTGCTTTCTCTCCGGCCTGGCCCAAAGTTTCTAAAAGACACTTACTGGAAAATAATTACAGGAAATATTTACCAGTTTATATCTGAGAAATATTTAAGATTATTAATTTAGATTATTTAAGATTGTGGAAATTAAGCCTAATAAAATCCATTAATGGTGTAAGGATACAGCTCATGTTGTGAGGCAAATTAAATAGTCCCTAAACTTAGTCCCTATAAAAACTGTTTTTCTTTACTATTGTACCACTTATTTAACACCACCAACAACATGAAATATAAAGAAGGTCAGTTAAATTGCTGTTGCTAAGCTGCAGCCATCACCACCGCATGTTTCCTACACCAACACTTTATAGAAACCTGAGAGGTTTTGTCCACAGAGAATCATTTCACAACAAAGCACTCAATGACTTTGTTTACTTCAAGCAATTTATTTAAGTCCTCTTTAACCTGGATTAAATGAAATCTCATCTCAACCCCATGCTCTGCCACCATCCCTAGGCCTATTTGGAGAAATACTACACTCCCAAACAACTGGCTTCATCTCTCCCCAGAAGAAAAGGTCTACAGATATCAGGCCAGTACTAGCTGAAATGCAGAGGTTGATTGCCACCCATGATAATGCTATCAAAAGGCTGAAGACCCACCTGAGATACAGGATAAAGAGCATTGAATTAAATTAGCACTGGACGATCATTACATCAGCTTGACCACAAAGTCTGTTCTTAGATTTGCAGATTGATATCACTAACTCACTCAGTAACTTGTGTTTAGCAGGCTAAAACTCTCCACAGGGGGGAATCAAATTGATTTCAGTAAGTCATTTGGGGCTAGGGTGGCACAGCAGGTAGTGTTGCTGTCACACAGCTCCTGGGGTTGGGGGTTCAAGTCCTGCTCTGGGTGACTGTCTGTGAGGAGTTAGCATTAACAAACATTAAATTAAAACCCTGAAAAATGTGTTGTATTACATTTTAGTTTCTGTTGTATTTTTACGATAGAGTATTTCCTGTTTGAGTGGGTCTATTTTTATTGTTGCCCAGCATCAGGCCAGGTTTATGCTCTCTGGGCAACTCTCCTCTCCAGGCAAGTCTTTATCTGAGACAAGCGGAGATTTCTGTCTCTGACAAAAGCAAAGGGAAAGATGCCTGCAGCAATGAACATGACTCAGAACAGGACGTTTGTAGTCTGTATCATGTCACTTTCTTACATGTTTCTTTTGAGGCCTGGCGTGTGGGTTATTTGTTCAGTGTGATGAGACTTTGAGATGAAGGGTGCTCACGTGATTTGGAAATCACACGCAGACAGAAAGTTACCCCTGTACAACGATAATAATCTGGCAATATTGCTATCAGTCTTAACCAGAGGTTGATAGGTGGGTTTCCTCCTTGAAAAATATGTCATCAGATGAAAAACAAATAAAGGTGGGGTTAAAAGAGAAGCATATGGCCATATATGGACATACAGCAAATACTCAGCTGTGTTGAGGCCTGCTCTCTGCTACCTGAATGTATACCTTTTGCAATAGCTTCAGGCATATGCTATTTACTGGCACAGGATTTGTTATTGCAGACATGCTTCTGTGTCTATAGGGATTATTTGCACTTCAGTAAGCCTTTAATCTCCATCTGTGAATTCCAGACACCCTTTTCCATCATTCAAACCTGTTTTTTTTTATTGTTTGTTTGACTGTGTTGAAAAACAGAGCTCTAATCCATTGTTATTAAACGAGCAAATATAATATACTGAGATTTATCCATTTTCAAAAATAATGCTAATATTAATTGGACGTCTTAATTGACTGTGAGGAGTGTGGTGTGTTCTCCCTGTGTCTGCGTGGGTTTCCTGCGGGTGACTGTGAATGTGTGAGTGAATTTGTGTGAGTGTGTTGCTCTGTGAAGGACTGGCGCCCCCTCCAGGGTATGTCCCCGCCTTGCCCCCAGTGATCCTGGGTTAGCTCCGGACCCACCACGACCCTGAACTGAATAAGGGTTACAGACAATGAATGAATGAATGAATGAATAATTGATTAATCACATCAAGAACTGTTCATTCAGATTGTGATTTTTAATTCTTTTTTATGTTTGCAGAAAAAAACAACTTATCTAAATAATATTCTGAGAAGCTCAAAAACATACTGGAAAACCAATGTCTTTCTTACACTCCTGATTTCTTTTACCCTGTCGTGTGTACGCCACCTAATGGTTAATGTTGTGAAGTACCCAGAGGTTATAACAAAGGAACCTTAAAAGTTTTATCACCTAGCGTTCTTACATTATATGGAGGATATTTCAACTCCTGACACACTTTCAAATATGAAAATGGAATGTTTGTGTACCATTCCTGCGACTTAATGCCAGGTTTGGTAGTGTCTAATAAACTTGAAATAATCTTTTAAGGGTCCACTAGAAATATGTGTACTCTTTATATAAACGTTTTTACAGTGGGAATTTGATTATAAGTTTTTGTGTTTTTCAGGCGTTGATAATTATTAAATACAATATAGCAGTCTACAAGTTACAAAACAACAGTTCCGGAGCCAGAGGGAAAGAAGACGGTCTATTTACAGAGCAGAGTAGCAGAATTTTGTCAAAGAAATGTAAAGGGTGTTAATGTGGATAGAGTGATTGTAAACTCCCAGCATTTAGCATGATGTCATGTGTGCTAATAAACGACTACACACTTTAGCAACATTAGCATTTCTGATTGTGACACACTTGTGTCAAATGATCAGCAAAACACATTGAGTGCTGGTTAATAGCTTATTATTAGACATTGTGATTAGTTTACTCAGACTTGATGATTAACTTACATTGCGTTTGATAAAGGAATTAATCAGTAAAAACTGCTGAAACTTGATTGAACAATGACAACAATCTGAAGCCTTCCAAGGTTTGCTACAATCTTATTTGGGAAAAGGCTAAATTATTATTAGTTGTTTTTGGGGATAATTAAATAAATACAATTATAATTTAAAATCTGATATTTTTTAAATTAGAGCAGTGGGTTCTCATTTATTAAATACATTGATAAATCCACTGATTAATGACATCTATTTTATCTCATAAGTAATGTGAAATACCTACATATTTCCATAATTCACACAGTCTGTCAGTTATTCTGATGTTTTATATGGATTTTATGTGTTCTTTTTCTTTTCCTTTTTCTTTTTTTTTTCTTATCATGGAAATCCTTTACATTGCACGAGGTATAAACAGCTGCTCTCAGGTATGTTCCACTGATGGATGAACGTATATCTGATTGGGGCCCTGTCATCTGCGTCACTACCCACAACAGCTCCCCTCATTCTCTTTGATAAAGGGCTTGTTCGGACAGAGCCCATGCCTCTCTCGATTTGTTGGGTCCCCTCCCACACCCTGCTTTAGGGCTTCTAACACACACCAAAACAACATCACTGCTCCCGAAGACCTTATATAAGCGCTGGATGGGTGCTGGAGAGGCTTAAGTTCCTTTTTTTGCTGAAGAAGAAAGCAGAATATGGAGGACACAGGTCTTTTAGCACTGACCCTGGTGGTGTGTTTGGTGCTTTGTGATGGAGCCCCAGTAAGCGAAACACAAACTGTGTCCACAGAGGATCAAGAAGCAGCAGAGGTAGATGAATATTTATATTTCCTTCCTATATTTAGTGTGTTTTTAATGTTTTGTATGAACAGAAGTTGTCTGCAAGTTTAAGTTCAAATGTGACTGCTCCTGAGAATCCCATCCCATTCTTCTCTTCTGAGATTTAATACCAGCTTAACGTACTGAACAAAGATGTTTTATATTTAAATAATTTTCCACTGTCTTTCTCCAGGCCTATCTGAAGCACTTCTACTCTAACGCTAGTGCTTCATCCTCCAGTGGGAGACGAGTGCATGTACAAGACTTTGAAACTATTCTGAAACAAATGCAGGAGTTCTTTGGGCTGGAGGTGACCGGCAAGCTGGACACAAACACAGTAAAAATGATGAAGAAGCCACGCTGTGGAGTTTCAGATGTAGCCAGATTTGGGCATTTCCAAGGCAGTCCCAAGTGGCAGAAGAAAACTGTCACATACAGGTACAGGGCTTTTCCAGTTTAGTAAGGGACTGAAAATTTCTACACTATACATAATGTAGGGCGACACTTGGCACAGCAGGTAGTGTCTGTGTCACACAGCTCCATGGCCCTGGGGTTGTGGATTTGTGTTCTCCCTGTGTGTGCGTGGGATTCCTCCGGGTGACTGTCTGTGAGGAATGTGGTGTGTTCTCCCTGTGTCTGCGTGGGTTTCCTCCGGGTGACTGTCTGTGAGGAGTGTGGTGTGTTCTCCCTGTGTCGGCGTGGGTTTCCTCCGGGTACCTGTCTGTGAGGAGTGTGGTGTGTTCTCCCTGTGTCTGCGTGGGTTTCCTCCGGGTCACTGTCTGTGAGGAGTGTGGTGTGTTCTCCCTGTGTCTGGGTGGGTTTCCTCCGGGTGACTGTCTGTGAAGAGTGTGGTGTGTTCTCCCTGTGTCTGCGTGGGTTTCCTTCGGGTGCTCCTTTTTCCTTCCACAGTCCAAAAACACATGTTGGTAGGTGGATTGGCGACTCAAAAGTGTCCGTGGGTGTGAGTGAATGTGTGTCACCCTGTGAAGGACTGGCGCCCCCTCCAGGGTGTGTTTCCGCCTTGCACTCAGTGATTCTGGGTAGGCTCCAGAATCCAGAAACTGGATAAGGGTTACAGACAATGAATGAGTGAATAAATTAATAAATAAATATACATAATGTAAACATAACAGCCCTCGTGTGGGAAACCCACTCTTTGGAGTATAAACTGATTAATTCATGGACTATTTACGTGAGTCACACTTTATAAAAAAAACAAGAAACTAATTGTTCACATTCATGAATACTTTAGCTATTTTTGTGGCTATAATAAGCATTTGATTCTTTAATAATGACAAATAGTTTGATTACTCAAATGTCTCAAAAGACTAGCAGGCCCACGGTTACTCTGCACTGTTTCTCTGATGTTGTCTTTTTAAAACCTATGTCAGAATAACAGAGTACACTCCAGATCTGAGCCAGAAAGAAGTGGACACCGCCATCACACAGGCATTCAGACTCTACAGCGATGTCATTCCACTGGACTTCAAACAGATTTACAGTGGCACTGCGGACATTATGATCCTCTTCAAAGCTGGATGTAGGTGTATTCTTCAGAATGGTCAGATCTACTGCTATTTAAATAAAACCTCATTGCATTTTTTTATGTCTTGCTCCAATGTCTCATTTTGTCCAGATCATGGAGATTTTTACCCGTTCGATGGACCCAGTGGAGTCCTGGCCCATGCCATGTCTCCAGGCCCAGAGGAAGGAGGGGACACTCACTTTGATGAGGCCGAGCGCTGGACACTGAGTTCAGCAGGTATGGACACACACCTGACCGGTCAAGAGCTTTAAGGAGAGTTGTGGTTGTCTAGTTGTGAAGTATTCTGAAGACATTGTAAGTAATAACTTTTTTTTTCAGGGGTGAACCTGCTGTTAGTGGCTGCTCATGAGTTTGGTCATGCTCTTGGACTTGATCACTCTCGAGACCCCTCAGCTCTAATGTATCCCACCTACCAATACGTGAACACAAATGGATATAAACTGCCACTGGATGACAAGAATGGAGTCCAAGCCCTTTATGGTATGTATAAATCATACAGTACACTGTAAAAATTTGCTGTATATTTACAGCAAGTCTGCTACAGTATTTTATTGTAAATCACAGTATTTACAGTAAATTATTGTATTATTCAATTACAGTAATATGCTGTAAATTTGAAATACAGCAGTGTTCCTGTAAAAATACAGTAAATGCCTGGGAACTCTGCTGCCAGTATTTTATTGTAAATCACAGTATTTACAGTAAATTATTGTTTTACTCAATTACAGTAATATGCTGTAAATTTGAAATACAGCAGTGTTCCTGTAAAAATACAGTAAAATACAGGAACTCTGCTGCCAGTATTTTACTGTAAAATTTACAAGACTTTTTTTACAGTGTACTTATAAAGCCAAGTATAGCCTACTGCCTTCCACACAGTAGAATAGGGTTCAGTTCCCAGGGACAGGAACACCACAAAGTACAAAATAAGAGTTTGGGCAAGACTTTTAATACTGTCTCTGTAACACAATCAAAATTGTAAGTTGCTATGGATAAGAGCTTCTGCAATGTTTAAATATAATACTAGTTACAAATCCTTTGGAAGGAGAAACTGCCTACAAACTAAACTCAATGTCTGGTTAAATATTATTAGGTGTACGTGAATCTCCAAATCCTCAGCCGAAGCCTGACCCAAAGCCTCAGCCAAAGCCAGACCCTGGATCCAATCCACCAGAGCCATGCAAGAGGGACTTAGTGTTTGATGCAGCAACCAGCATACAAGGAGAGCTGTATTTCTTCAAAAACGAGTAAGGAGAAATTGTTCTCTTTTATACAGATATTCCTAGAGGAAAGAGAAAACTGTTTAAAAACTCATTAAAAAATACAAAGACTTTTGGACTCCTAGGAACCATGTAGGGTTTAATATAATTAATATATATATATATATATAATCAAATTAGTATTTCCCCAGTATTTAACTGGCCTTGACCTTCTCTTGCTGTAAGCTATTACTGGAAAAAAACTGGCGGGAGGAAAATCCAGCAGCTGAAGACCAAGTCCACGTGGCCTGCAATCAATTCTGTTGATGCGGCTTATGAGCTTCGGCATAGAGACATCAGCTTGTTCTTCAAAGGCATGATTTCTTCTTTATTCTTCATTGTTTTTGCATTTTTAGAAAACAGCAACACTCTGATATTAAGGTGTATGAAGCCGGGGATTTTTAGGTCTTCCAGCGAATGTAAATCATAATTTGTTGTTGTTTGTGTTTACTCTTACAGGCCAGCAGTACTGGATGGTCAGAGGGACCGTTTCATTACCTGGTTACCCCAAGCCCATCTCTCAGCTTGGTTTTCCTTCATGGGTCACTAAGATTGACGCTGCAGTCTATGTGGAATCTACGGGTCGTACTCTGTTCTTTGTTGGCAGTAAATACTGGAGGTAATTAATAGATAAATCAATGCTAATAAAATGGTGACAAGATCATGTAAAAAAGAATAAAAATGTGCATATATTTTAAAACACAGCTTCAATGAAAGGACGGGAAAAATGGACACTGGCTTTCCAAAATCTATCCAGAGAGATTTCCCTGGCATTGGCTCCAAAGTGGATGCGGCTTTTGAAAACTATGGTAACAACATATGTTTTCATTACTAACATAATGCTTTAAAATGAATATATAAATGATTTTAAATATAATATATTAAATATATTATATAATAATTATATATAATTATTTGTTTTCTCTTTCAGGCTATCTATATTTCTCTGATGGTGCCCGGCAAACAGAGTACGAATACAGGCTCAGAAAAGTGAGACGTGTCCTTTTGAATTACGGATGGTTGGACTGCTACTAAGTTCATTTTCTAAATGTGAAAAGAGCGTGCTTCAATTTTGTCTCATGATTCTTATTCATGTCGTTAAGCCACTGTTATACCGACACCTAGGGGCTTGGATATATCAGCGATTCTGTCCTTCATCTCACATATAAAATATAATAATAATCAATGTGATTAATGTTGCTTGCTATTATTTTTTGTAATAAAATGATTTTTATTGATTTTCATGGAATATTCAAATATATGGCTGTGCATAATGCTTATATTGTTCATTGAACTGTTTGCAATATTTTGTATTCATAAAAGCACTTGATATCTGTAATTCATTAAAAATAATAAAGAAATATGATTGATTTGAAAAACATTTTCATTCATTCATTCATTCATTCATTATCTGTAACCCTTATCCAGTTAAAGGTTACAGATAATGAATAAATTAATGAATGAATGAATAATTGATTAATCACATCAAGAACTGTTCATTCAGATTGTGATTTTTAATTCTTTTTTTATGTTTGCAGAAAAAAACAACTTATCTAAATAATATTCTGAGAAGTTCAAAAACATACTGGAAAAACAATGTCTTTCTTACACTCCTGATTTCTTTTTCCCTGTCGTGTGTACGCCACCTAATGGTTAATGTTGTGAAGTACCCAGAGGTTATAATAAAGGAACCTTAAAAGTTTTATCACCTAGCGTTCTTGCATTATATGGAGGATATTTCAACTCCTGACACACTTTCAAATATGAAAATGGAATGTTTGTGTACCATTCCTGTGACTTAATGCAAGATTGGTAGTGTCTAATAAACTTGAAATAATCTTTTAAGGGTCCAGTAGAAATATGTACTATTTATATAGACTTTTTTACAGTGAGAATTTGATTATAAGTTTTTGTGTGTTTCAGGCGTTGCTAAATAAACATAGCAGTCTACACGTTACAAAACAACAGTTCAAAGAAATGTAAAGGGTGTTAATGTGGATAGAGTGATTTTAAACTTCTAGCATTTAGCATGATGTCATGGGTGCTAATAAATGACTACACACTTTATCAACATTAGCAATTCTGATTGTGACACACTTGTGTCAAATGATCAGCAAAACACATTGAGTGCTGGTTAACCATAAGAACCCTATCTATATAGCTATTTTGCTATTCCGTTTTTTTCAGTGCCTTTTTCAGTTGCATTTAACCAGCACTCAATGTGTTTTGCTGATCATTTGACACAAGTGTGTCACAATCAGAATTGCTAATGTTGATAAAGTGTGTAGTCATTTATTAGCACCCATGACATCATGCTAAATGCTAGGAGTTTACAATCACTCTATCCACATTAACACCCTTTACATTTCTTTGACAAAATTCTGCTACTCTGCTCTGTAAATAGACTGTCTTCTTTCCCTCTGCCTCCGGAACTGTTGTTCTGTAACATGTAGATTGCTATGTTTATTTAATATTTAGCAAGACATAAAAATCCCTGGCTTCATACACCTTAATATCAGAGAGTTGCTGTTTTTTTTTTTCTAAAAATGCCAAAACAAATGATAAAGAATAAAGAAGAAGTCACACCTTTGAAGAAGAAGCTGATGTCTTTTTGCCGAAGCTCATAAGCCACGTCAACAGACGTGATTCCAGTCAAATCCACAACCCCAGGGCCACGGAGCTGTGTGACACAGACACTATCTGCTGCGCCAAGTGCCGCCCTACATTATGTATAGTGTAGAAATGATCAGTCCCTTACTAAACTGGAAAAGCCCTGTACCTGTATGTGACAGTTTTCTTCTGCCACTTGGGATTGCCTTGGAAATGCCCAAATCTGACAGCAGAATTATGTGTGTGTGTGTTTCAAATAACATATCGACACCTTCCCTTCAATCAACTACCTTTGTCTCCAGACCAAAGAGGTAGAGGGGGAGGCACAGGGCATGTCTGGAAAGGTGTTAGAAATACAGGAGATACAGAGTGGAAAACAAATGGTGGGAAACTCTGAGTTTTGGGAACAGGATACAGCGAAAGATGATTGAAATGTAAAAGAGAGAACAGATGGTGAACTTCAAAGGGTTTTCCAGGTATAAAAGACGCTGATCAAAAATGGTCAGCAGAGAGGTGTAAACAGCGTTGCGCGATGCGTTCCTCACTCACGTTAATAAATTGTCTCATTTGATGCCGACTCAGAGACTCAGCTCTCTTATTTTCTGTCATAATTTTCCACCACAATTTGGTGTAGTCGGCAGGATGAGCAACGGAATGTGGCGGAGAGAGGAGCAGTGAACGCGAATCGAGGATGCTCTCCGGCAGAGACTGGACCCAAAAGCAGGGAAGAAAAAATATTTCTGCAGGGGTACGTGTCTCTGATCATCCCTCTGCTAACAATCCAAGCCTCATCTACAAACATTGGTGGTGAGTGACAATCTAATTATTTGAGATGAATTATAGTTTAAACTATTCCCCTCCACCTCCCTTTAAACACTCCGTCCTGGATGAAGTTTAGTTACATGACGGTGTAATGTGTGATGACTAGCCTGGTCATAGCGAGGCCTCTGGTGGTAAAATATATAACCGGAGTAAAAGAGTAGCCTGCTCATAGCGAGGTCTCTGTTGATAGACGTGTCTCCAGAGTATAGGTCCAGACTGTGGGAAGGAGTGCTAATAGTGTTAAGTAGGTAAAAGGGGGTGAGACGTTGTTGTTGGGGCTAAATTTCTCTGAGTCACTAAATCAAGTAAGAGAGCAAGATGGGATCCCAGTTAACAATTCAAAAAAAATTATACTATATATATATATATATATATATATATATATATATATATATATATATATATATATATATATATATATATATATATATATAATATTATAATTATAAGATTTACACTGCGACTCTTTTTAGTCAGATGACCCAGGACTGTGGCACTGATCACTGATAGTGTAACATATGTCCCATTGCGGATAAGATATTTCGGATTCCCGACTACTGGGAACCTCAGTGTGAAATATTTACATAAGATCAAGGACAGAGTGAAACAACTACACATGAGGTGCCCACGAGTGGTGATTAAACACTGTGTAAAAAAAAAAAAGAAAAAGTACCTGTGGGGAGCCCACAAGCGGTGATTAAATATTTGAAAGGAAAAAAAGGGAAGGGGGCAAAACTAAACCAGTGTCTCAGTGTGTCCCTTTTCCAGCCGATCCTCACCTCGATGCTGCCCCGCCGAAAAGAACCGCACCAGAGAACAACCAAGCCGCAGCAGCACCTGAGCAAGTGGCAGTGCAACCACCTCCACCCACCGGAGCACCAGGCCTCAGTGGACCCGCATACAGCACCCGGCCCCTATGTCAATCTGCAGCGGGAAATCGAAGTGTTGGACAGAGAGCAGGAGGGAATCGGCTTTCACTCTCCACCCGTCTCCACCCGAACCCGAACCAAAACTTCAGGCGGAACTGAAGGGGGAGACCTATTCCCCTGCCCTCCAGAAGCATGACCAACCGAGGACAGGTGATAGCCATGCTCCAGAACCCAAACGGCTCTTTCCCCATGGTAGAAGTGGCTGGCCCAGAAGAACCCCTGTTAGTACGATGGTACAAGCAAGTTGCGATCCCCCCACCAACGTTTCACGTGAAGGAGGCAGAAGAAGTGGACTATGGAGGGGTCGAGGGCAAAGCAGAGGAAGAGGATTTGCAGGCAATGGGCCAGCTTTCCAGCCAAACGTGTTTCAGAGAGAACATGGGTGAATCGGTGCTACAATTGTGGCAAACAGGGACATTTTGTCAGAGACTGCCCGGAGCAATATGCTCAGGAGGAAGAAAAGCCAGAAACAGCACACTGCAAGAAATGATGGGCGGCGGAGAGGCAGGACGCGCTGAGATGGGACCCACTGACACAGCGAAAAAGGGAAGTACTCTCTTCTTCTCAAAACTTAAGTTAACTGCCTGACTAGATAATTACTATAAATCTGCAGATCAGATAATGTTATAGAAACGAATGATAAAAAATAATAAAGGGGTTTTATTGATAGACCATGTGAAGTATTTATTAGGGAAAAATATAAAAATGCTTCTATTCTATGTGTAGATTGGCTGATCCGAAATATGTGATTTCAAGGGATTACCTAAGACTGAATGGAATCCCCCAGAGCTCTGGTGTAAATATATATGCATTTAGCATGATGTATAGATTTATTTATATAGACTGTATGCAAACATCCATTCCATCCATCCATTATCCACCGCTTATCCGGGTCCGGGTCGCGGGGGAAGCAGTCGGAGCAAAGAAACCCAGACCTCCCTCTCCCCAGCCACCGACGCCAGCTCCTCCGGGGGTATACCGAGGCGTTCCCAGGCCAGTCGAGACATATAGTCTCTCCAGCGTGTTCTTGGTCTGCCCCGGGGCCTCCTCCCCGTTGGACATGCCCGGAACACCTCTCCAGGAAGGCGTCCAGGAGGCATCCGAACCAGATGCCCGAACCACCTCAACTGGCTCCTCTCGACATGGAGGAGCAGCGGCTCCACTCCGAGTCTCTCCCGGATGTCCGAGCTCCTAACCCTGTCTCTAAGGGAGAGTCCAGACATCCTGCGGAGAAAACTCATTTCAGCCGCTTGTACCCGCGATCTCGTTCTTTCGGTCACTACCCAAAGCTCGTGACCATAGGTGAGGGTTGGGACGTAGATTGAACGGTAAATCGAGAGCTTTGCTTTTCTGCTCAGCTCTTTCTTCACCACAACGGACCGGTACAGAGCCCGCATTACTGCTGACGCTGCACCAATCCGCCTGTCAATCTCACGCTCCATTTTTCCCTCACTCGTGAACAAGACCCCGAGGTATTTAAACTCCTCCACTTGAGGCAGGATCTCACTTCCAACCTGGAGAGAGCACTCCACCCTTTTCCGACTGAGTACCATGGACTCGGACTTGGAGGTACTGATCCTCATCCCTACCGCTTCACACTCGGCTGCAAACTGGTCCAGCAAGAGCTGGAGGTCCCGGCTCGATGAAGCCAACAAGACCACATCATCTGCAAAAAGCAGACATGGGATCCTGAGACCACCAAACCTCCGAGAAATTCTGTCCATAAAAATTGTGAACAGAACCGGTGACAACGAGCAGCCCTGACGGAGTCCAACTCCGACTGGAAACCAGTCGGACTTACTGCCAGCCATACGAACCAGACTCCTGCTCTGTTTGTACAGGGACTGGATAGCTCGTAACAAAGAGCCCAGTACCCCATACTCCCTGAGCACCCCCCACAGAATACCCCGAGGGACACGGTCGAATGCCTTCTCCAGATCCACAAAACACATGTAGACTGGTTGAGCAAACTCCCATGCACCCTCCAGGATCCTAGCGAGGGTAAAGAGCTGGTCCTGTGTTCCACGACCGGGGCGGAATCCGCATTGTTCCTCCTGGATCCGAGGTTCAACTATCGGTCAGACTCTCTTCTCCAGTACCCCCGCATAGACCTTACCGGGGAGGCTGAGGAGTGTGATCCCCCTATAGTTGGAACACACCCTCCGATCCCCCTTTTTAAAAAGGGGAACCACCACCCCAGTCTGCCAGTCCAGAGGCACTGCCCCCGATGTCCACGCGATGTTGCAAAGACGTGTCAACCAGGACAGCCCCACAACATCCAGAGCCTTGAGGAACCCGGGGTGAACCTCATCCACCCCCGGGGCCCTACCGCCAAGGAGTTTCACTACCACCTTGGCCACTTCAGCCCCAGTGATAGACGAGCCCCCCCCGGGGTCCCCAAGCTCTGCTTCCTCTGCGGAAGACGTGCTGGTGGGATTGAGAAGATCCTCGAAGTATTCCTTCCACCGTCTGGTGACGTCCCCAGTCGAGGTCAACAGTTCCCCACCCCCACCATATACAGTGTAAGTGGAAAACTGCTTTCCCCTCCTGAGTCGCTCCCCTCATTCTCTCTGATAAAGAGCTTGGTATCATTTTGTTTTTAGAAAACAGCAACACTCTGATATTAAGGTGTATGAAGCCAGAGAGTTGTATGTCTTCCAGCAAATGTAAATCATAATTTGTTGTTGTTTGTATTTACTCTTACAGGCCAGCAGTACTGGGGGGTCAGAGGGACCGTTTCATTACCTGGTTACCCCAAGCCCATCTCTCAGCTTGGTTTTCCTTCATGGGTCACTAAGATTGACGCTGCAGTCTATGTGGAATCTAAGGGTCGTACTCTGTTCTTTGTTGGTAGTACATACTGGAGGTAATTTATAGATAAAACAATACTATTCAAATGGTGACAAGATCATGTAAAAAAATGTAAAATCATGTAAAAATGTGAATATATTTTATAAAATACAGATTCAAAGAAAGGACCAGAAAAATGGAGCATGGCTTCCCAAAATCTATCTACAGACATTTCCCTGGCATCGGCTTCAAAGTGGATGCGGCTTTTGAAAACTCTGGTAAAAACATTACCATGTTTTCATTACTGACACAATGCTTTAAAATTAATATATAAATGATTTTAAAATTAATATCTCATTATTTGCTTTCTCTTTCAGGATATCTATATTTCTCTGATGGTGCCAGGCAAACAGAGTACGAATACAGGCGCAGAAAAGTGAGACGTGTCCTTTTGAATTACGGATGGTTGGACTGCTACTAAGATCGTTTTCTAAATGTGAAAAGAGCATGCTTCGATGTTCTCTCATGATTCTTATTCATGTCCTTAATTCATGCCACTGTTATACTGACACCTAGGGGATTGGATATATGAATGATTCTGTCCATCATCTCACATGAGTTTCATGTTTTTTTGCAATAAAATGATTTACCACTGCTTTTCATGGAATATTCAAATAAATGGCATTGACCTATTTATAATATTTTGTATTCTTAAAAGCACTTGATAACTGAAATTCAGTAAAAATAATAAAATAAATATGAAAATCATGATTTGAAAAACATTTTCAATATATATGATATCATTTTTTGGGATATTATATATATTTTTTTCCAGAAATATAACAATAAAAATTAAGAAATTATACTTAACTACAACTGTTATTGGAAATAAGTAGCAGGTGGCTTGCAGGTGGTGTAGTGGAATTAGCTAGAATTAACTATTATTAATGAATTATGCTCATTGACCCGCCATGGGTTCTTGACTCTGAAATGGAATCTGAACTAGAAGTTATAATTCCATACAAGAAAGGTGCACACACAAACAAATAACCAAGCACTGGTTTTATCACACAACTGGTTTATTAATTGTAATATCAAATAATGAATATTAATTAGACATTCATATAATGAAATGGATTACAGCGATATATGAGGGAACAGGGGGATTAATATATGAGGGAATTTCTCTATAATAATTATTACCTTAAGTTCTAAGGAAGGCTATTGTTTATCCCAGCAAACTTTCAGTACCAATCCATGAGCAATGAGAGACATGAGACCATGTGACCTTACGTATCCGGAGATGGACAGGGAGCATGTCGCTGACGGTGCCTTCTGGCACGACTTCCTGGACAATTGCAGACGTGGGCCTTGTAGGTTGCAGCCGCGGGCATTCCTTTTCTCCCAAGGCTTTCAGATGGAGCCGTCGGAGCTGGTGGTGTTCTGAAGGTCTCTGTGGGGATTCTTCGTCGTCGCTGATCTGCCGCCTTGTGAAAGAGAGACACGTCCATGCAGGTCTCTCCTGGGCAGGTTTCTCCTCATCTCAGAAGGTCATTCTGAGGGTGCATGCGGCTGTCTTCTTCGTCGATGCTGGTCCGGAGGCGTTGTCGTCCTTTTGAGGGTCAGAGGTCTAAGGTTTCCTTCAGGCTCTGGGTGTGGTGTTGAAATTTCGCTAGAGATAAACTATAGCTTTTCTTAATCTGTAGTTTCTATCTGGACCACGCTTTAAAGTCCGAAGCTGTTTAAGAAAGCCATGAGTCTGACACCTGCAGAGTCATTTCAAAACCCCCAGGTCATTTTACTCTTTAGCCTTGAAAAAGGCTAAAAGAGGAAACGCCCCAAGTGTCTGGAGCCTTGAAGTGAAGTGTTGAACAGCGGAGAAAAAGGGGAAGAAGCCTGTGTCGTTTGGCGCCACAAGTTTTTAACCAGAGTTTAGAAAACCCACCTTTAATACCTGATTGGATAGGATTGGAGTCTCTCTTGCTCCTGATTGGCTGCTTCCTGTACCTTTTTGGTGACATCACATAAAGTTTATGACACTTGACAAGACAAAGACTTGACCATCCCTGGTGAATGAATATCCCAGGATTCTGAATCATACTTTGTGATATAAACGACTATGTTAACACAAAATAATATCATTCAGACACACCAAGTTTTACATACCAACTACACACATAGTATGTGGCTTGATTGGTTCTTGGTTCTACATAAATTCATATAAAACAAAAATGACTTTAAACACATGTAAATGAGTTCCACCTATTTTGTTTGTCAAAATAGAATTAATTTCAAATAGTTGTGCACATATGTACCTTCAAATTGTTTTAAACCAATGGGAATTAAGGTTTGTGGTTGTTTTGTTTAACAATCTTTTAAAATGTGTGAGAAAACAGTTTTAATCAAGTTTGAGTCTGTGTGTCTCTCTGCATTTTGCAAAGTTTCTCCTCTTGACCCTGGGACCTTGGGTCATAAACGTCCTGGAGTGAGGTTTTACGAGCCCGCTCTGGATGCTATTCTCACATTCCGATCTTGGCTTGTTGCAAGATGTCTCTGAAATGAGCTAAAGTTTGGGTACTTAAAATTAAAATTCTCAAAAAGTCACAATTTCTTATTAGGAATTAATAAACATTCATCGTATCATACTACATATCCCCCCTTTCAGGTCATGCTTTCTTTCTAGAAGCATTGAGCTGATAATGCAGAGATGAATGTGAATAGTAAAGTCAGTGGAATCATTCATTCATACACTCAGGGTTGATACCTTTCTGGGATCATTTAATATGGGAATAAACCTTTATTGGACTTGATCCAATATGCTGGTATGAGTGTTCACCTTACTTTAAAAGTGTCTGTTAACTAGGAAATATTATTGTTATCAAAGGAAATGTTCAAGGGTAGATATTTATGCAAATACTTAAAATAATCTTTGCCTTAGTGATAATTACTGGATAAGCAGGGTGTTCCTCTATAGTTAAGCTAACTAAGAACTCTAATTTAACATGACTAGTGGGCATAGGCCTGTTAGGCATTGAATGTGAGCGTTATCACCTTAGATCGCTGAAGAAACAAAGAAAAATACGTTATCCAGAGGGAAATTTTTTTTAAAAAACAGTACTGTGTGCTGACTGCGTTGAATAGTTTGTGGTGGCTTAATGAATTAGCTGTGTATAGCGACGGACGGCGATACACACGTTAGAATGGGATACAATGCTTGAAGTTGAAATTAGAATTTTTACTCCTAGATTGATATACCATGGATTACTTTATCAGGTGGACGCAACGTAAGTACAGATGAAAGTTTGTTTGTTTGTTTGTTTTTTTATTTGGTTGTGGAAGCTGACGATTAATACCATTAAAGGTATTCTGGGTGTCTGCTGCTTTTTATGACTTAACAAGGGTGTTGTTGTTCCCTACAAGCCTCATGGTGATTTGGTGAGGTTCCATCTGGTTGTGAGGATCCCATTTGAAGTCAGTGCTTTGCTGATCTTTATTCACATTGCTGAACAGAGGATGAATGGTGGGGGAAAGATTTAGGACCCTGTGTGGGTCTGACCCATGTGGCAGGAGCTTATTAGCTTGTTTCGCACTTTTCATTAACTTTTGGGCCAGTTTAACTGAGTTGTACTTTTGCAATTTGTCCCCTCTTTTCAGCCTTTCACGGAACACATTTTGGTCATAACCATATTTGCATCCCCTTTTTGCTCTTTTCCAGTCTCTGCTGGTTGACTGCAAATGCGGCTCTGATGGGTTTTGCAAACTGTCCCTATTCTGTTGTGTGTTGTATGTATTTTGCTGGACTATGTATTGTTTTACTTTAATCCCTTTTTGTCCTGCACTTGGGATTTGAATAGAATCAAAATCACATGGGATGTTTTTGTGGTTACCCTGGTTTGTCAGGTCTTTTAATTTATCTCTTTCTGGAGGACATTTGGGATCCAAATGGGTGTTAGCAAAAGGGACTGTTATTGTGTGGACAGTCATTTGTTCATCATGAGCTGAGATTCTCTGGCTCATGGCATCCTTTGTCATTGTTGGAGTGTGGAAGGTGTTAATAGTCTCTGTGAACCTGGCGTTTAGGTGACAGGACTGAGCTTCAAGGTGATGTGAGTGTGAGATGGGCAGGGGTTTGTGAACCTGGGGCCAGATTTTCAAACACTTGAAGTCAATCAGTGGCTCAAGCCTGTTGAGCAGGTCCTTGCCAGTAAGGAAGGGAATGTTTTCAATAGGAGACACATATACAGGGTGAACCAGGCTTATGGGTCCTATTGTTATGAGCACTCTTGCCACAGACCTTATGTTGATACCAGTGTATGAATAAGGCACAATTTGGAGGGAACAGTTTTGTAACTGTAATTTCCATGGGGCATGGTCTGCTGCAGCCCACACTTCATCAAAGAGTGTGGATGACATCAGTGTGATGTCTGATGTAGTGTCCAAGAGAGCTTCTTGTACAAGCTTCCTTTCCAGGACTGTGGTCAGGTTTAATCTACGAGCACCCCCCTTTTCTGTTAAATGGCCCAGGAACTGTGGTGCAGGTGGATCACCTTGAACAACCGTGACATTAAGAGGAGTCTGATTTTCACCCCCTTTATTAAATTGGTCAGACGTGCTAGTCTGAACTGCAGGGGTCTTTGGGACATTCTCAATTTCACCTGAGGTGTCTGAGAAGAGGTCAGCTGTCTGATGCTCCTCTTTACACAGGTGTGAAAACACCTGTTCAGCGGTTACTGGAATTTCTGGTGCCAGATCTCATCCCTGTTCTCAGTAGTTGAGTTAGGACAGGGGCTTTTGTCTAGGGTTTGGTCGTGTGTGTGAGAGTTTTGGGGCCATCCGTGGTCCAAAATATTTTCGTTGGGTGCTGGATTCTCATGCCCACTGGCGGGGAATTTATTCTGAGGGTGCCCTGATATTAACTGATTAACACAGGGGTTTGTGTGATGTTGAGTTTCACCTGACCAGTGAGGACTGGAGTGAGGAGAACTCCTATTGTGTTGTAAAGGTTTATAATTCCCCTGATTTTCTGTAAGCCTGTGAGATGGAGCAGGTTTTGTATACCATGATTCAGCCCTAGGGCTAACTCCATGGGGGAAGGCTGACGCCTTTGTCTCCGCCTTTGTCTCTGCCTTCTTCTATGCCTCTTTTACGTCACCCTCGTAATTTGTCTCAGGTGCGTCTCGTCTGTGTTTTGCATTAAAGTCCCCTTCCCTCACTTCCTGTTGTCGTTCATTTGTTCTTTGTACTGTTTCGGCCCATTTTGTTCTCGTGTTGTTTCAAGTGCTCTATTTGTTAGAATCCCCAGTCATGTTGTTTCTGGTTCTCATTCTTAGTCCTCGCTTCGTGTCTGCCCTCGAGTTCGTTTATGTTTGTTTTGTTAATTTCTTGTAAAATAAAGTCTGTGTTATTAGCGTGTGCGTCCGCCTCCGTCAGTCCGCACCCCACGAGCCTGACAGAATGAACGACCAATTTAAGGATGCAGCTAGCACAGACAGTCCGTGCGCTGGGTGTGCGATTCGCCGGACGCCATTCCGTACAGGCCCTAAAGATCCTGTGGAGGAGGCTTTAAGAGCGGCCTCGGAATGGAGTCGCCGGCTCCAGCTCATGCCTGGCGCGGTTCCTTATCCCATACCGGAGGAGTCGACTCATGAATCGAGTAATTGCGCCAGTGCGAGTCAAACGAGAAGGAGCCGCTGAAAGAAGCGGGCTGGAGTCTCCCCCTCGCTGATGGATTGCACCCTCAGGTCCGGGGGAATTTTTGGGGGTGGGTTAAGGGTAGGGGCTGTTAGCCTCCAACCTCAGGACAACAGAGGTGAGGCTAACAGGGGCGCACCTCTGGGGGATCCATGGTTGAAGAAATCCGTCAAGAGTGCGCCCATCAGACCCCCTAAACCCTTAACAGCTCCAGTCCATGATGTCGTCACAGGGCCCCCTGCCTCCGTGGACGTCACTGCTGTACCTCCTGACCGCCAGGAGAAGCTTGCAAGCCTCTTGGCAAATCTGGAGGTCTCCATGAAGGCGGCTACCCAGGCCGCTCCTTGTCATCTACCGTGGCTCCGGGGAACCTTTGCAAAAAGAAATCTACATCTCTTTGGTACGAATAGATTTCATTTGAGCCATCCGGTTTTGGCTCGAAGCGCGTTGTATGGTGTGCAATTCTGTCCAGGTCCCTGTAGGAGGGAGTCTGGTACTGTGCTGAGGGCACATAGCTAAACTGAGAGAACCTATGTTCGCCTGTGTTTGGGAGGACTCTGTTAGCCTCCAGTGGTGGAGCAGGTGTATGGGCTGTTGGTGCTGGGAAAGGTGACTCAGGAATACATTTGGACTTTGGATTCTGCAGCACCCTATTAATGTGAGTGGTTCTCTGTTGGTTGCTAAGTAGCTGTGATCGTACCTTCTCTAGATCTGCTTTAGCACTGTTTAGCTTGCTTTCTGTCTCTGACTGCAGGTGCTGAGACAATTGGAGTTCATCTTTGACTGCAGCAAGTTCTGCTGTTTTTGCGTGCAGTGCCATTAAATGATCAGACTCTTTGCGAGCATTTCTGATGTTCTCCATTTCTGGGCTCATCATTTGTGTTTTTACTGCTTCTTAGTCTATATTCTGGAAAGTGTGTTTAAGTTTTTCTGTTGCTAGTGTAGCCATTTGGTGGGCTACCTTTATTAAGGCCTCGCCTTTAGGTTTCTCCATTAAATGGAGAGCCATTAATTGTGACATCAGATTTGCCATGTGAGAGGGCTCAGCGCTGTGGATCATGGCTGTATATTCTGACACTGTGGCTCCTGTTGAGCTTGCTAATTACAAATACACCTCAGTCAGAGGGACTTACCACTGATGCTTGGTGACTGGGTTGTGTGTCAGATTTAATACTAATTAATGTTTAATTAGATATGCAGTTTTAATTTATTTCACCTCAACCAATATAGATTTTATAATCAGTAATTTGTTACTTTCACTTATGGAAGAATGAGTAAAGGATAGAAGCAGTACAACAAATATGACTTACAATTTACATGTGAATTTGCTTTCTATGAAAGAAAACTGTTTTTAATTACCTTGCCCTTACACAAGTCATCCACAAGAGTGCACAAGAGAAAATTTAAATGCAGTAACGCAAGTCATGCGAAAGGGGGCACTATAAATTGAATTCAGTTGCAATAGCACAAGTCATCCACAGGGCTCCTGGTGTTTCCAGGGCTGGGTCAGTGGCGACACCTTATTTACTTAACTCCTCCCCCTGGGGTAGGTTCACTGGTTTGGCGTAATTTAAACCATTCCATTACGGACACTGAAGGGAAAATACACCATTGCCAGTCTTAAATAAAACAAGGACCTTTGTTTGGGCCGCTTTAGAGCGAGTTCACTATTCACGTTGTTTTACAAATTCAAGGCACGAGATTCTGGGTGCGATTATGAGCGCGGGATTTGCGGTCTCATTACTTATGGGTTGAATCAACGCTTCTCACAAACAATTCCTGCATTTATGAACGTATTTTAACAAGCCGTATATCAGAGGTACCAAATTTGCCAATCAAAAGCTGAAATTCTCAGACTTTTGGGTGATTCAGAACGTACACATACACGGAGATTCGCGTGCGGTGATTACGTCAACCTCTCACGGGTGTGTCATACGCTTTTCATGCAGGCGATTAAACAGTGATGCAGCACAGCTGATAAACCCACGGTGTTACTTTACAATTAGGCGCACGGCGGCAGCCTAATAATTTCAAGAATGAAAAGCGTGTTCACACTAATCATTAAATCAAAACAACAGTGAAATGACAATCATTGCTCACATTCAAGGCTTAATTTATAAACAGGTCCTAGTTATGAATTAGAGGGGATTAAGAACCAGTTGTTAGGCCTGTATCTCTTAAACAGGCCGCTTTTATCGCTGAAGCACAAGGCTGCACTTAACTTAATAGTGTGCGGTTTTCTTGTACAGGAATCATAACTACTGATCACTATTATTGTTCAAAGCCTTACAATTGGGCGCCAATAAAATATATATGTAGTGGAAATATTATGCACACGTTGCGGTGACATCCCAGTAAACATTTAGCCGTTGAATCAACGTTGAAATAACGTAATGACTGCCGTCTAATCAACGTTCTCTTAAGGTTGAAAATGAAAGTTGAAAAGACGTCAAAACACAGACATTGAAAAGACGACTATTAGACGTATTTTGGACGTCCATTGACGTTATTAGTTGGTCCCGAAATAAATTACTTGTATAAAACGCATTTTGGACGTCCACTGACGTTATCGATTGGTCACCACGTAACTAACTTATTAAGATGGATTTTGGACGTCCATTGACGTTTAAAATATGTCCTTGACGGACAGACTACTTTTAGACCTATTTTGAACGTCCAGGGACGTTCCTTGTTTACTGGGATTAGCACTACATAGCGGAGACATTCATTCGTTCATTCATTCATTCATTATTTCCATCCATTATTTGTAACCGCTTATCCAATTCCTTTACAGGGCAACACAGACACACATTCACTCACGGACACTTTTGAGTCGCCAATCCACCTACCAACATGTGTTTTTGGACTGTGGGAGTAAACCGGAGCACCCGGAGGAAACCCACGCGGACACAGGGAGAACACACCACACTCCTCACAGACAGTCACCCGGAGGAAACCCACGCGGACACAGGGAGAACACACCACACTCCTCACGGACAGTCACCCAGAGAAAACCCACGCAGACACAGGGAGAACACACCACACTCCTCACAGACAGTCACCCGGAGGAAACCCACACAGACACAGGGAAAACACACCACACTCTTCACAGACAGTCACCCGGAGGAAACACATGCAGACACAGGGAGAACACACCACACTCTTCACAGACAGTCACCCTGAGGAAACCCACGCAGACACAGGAAGAACACACCACACTCCTCACAGACAGTCTTCCGGAGTGGGAATCCAACCCACAACCTCCAGGCCCCTGGAGCTGTGTGACTGCAACACTACCTGCTGCACCACCGTGCCGCCAGAATATTACAATAAGAAGCAATTGACAACCGACTACAATATGTTATTTTTTAAATTGAAATGTAGAAAATAAAGAAATAAAAATAAGAAATTATTTAAAAATTTTGAATTAATTTAAATGGAGGAAAAGTAAACAAGGACGAAATCTAACTAATAAACCTAAGATCATAATTGTTAATCACGTTATAGTAAGAGAGAACTCTGATTTATACGACGGAGTTTTAGGGCCGCGGTAAAAAAAAAAAAAAAAAAAAAAACAAGATTCCGAGATTAAAGTCAGAATTCTGAGAAAAAAAGGCGGAATAATTCTGAGAAAAAATCTCGGAATAATTCTGAGAAAAAAAGTCGGAATAATTCTGAGAAGAAATCTCAGAATAATTCTGAGAAAAAAAGTCGGAATAATTCTGAGAAAAAATCTCGGAATTATTCGCTGCGTGTAATGGAGCAGACACAGTGTAACTGTGGAACGCAATGTGTTGCTTAAGTTATGCTATGGTATAGATTTCAGGAATAAACACTCTTCAGGAATAAACACTCTTGTGACACCTTTTCTTCTTTTGAGGTTCTCTCCACTATTATTACAAATCCGGTCACAAAAAAGGACGCATTTTTATTATGCAACATTTACAGACCACCAGGGCCTTACTTAGAATTTCTGAAAGAATTCAGCGATTTTGCTACAAACCTAGCGGTGTGCAATCATAAAGTTATAATTGTAGGAGATTTCAATATCCATTTTGAGAAGGAAAGTGACCCACTAAAAAAGGCATTTACCTCAATCTTAGACTCTATTGGTATTACTCAAAATGTAACAGGGCCTACACACTACTGCAGCCACACTTTAGACTTAGTTCTGACACTAGGTCTTAACATTGTCAAAATTAATATCTTACCGCAATCCTCAGCAATCTCCGATCATTACTTAATTTCATATGAGCTACGTTTTATCCATAATATATGTAAGAACCCTCGCTATTCTACAAGGCGTATAATAAAACCATCTACCGCCCTACAATTTATAGAAAACCTACCAGAACTATCGACCCCAGTTCCAACTCCATCAGACCCAATGGACCTAGATGTACTAACTGACTACCTAGAAAATACCTGTCGATCTACTTTAGAAAAGGTAGCACCACTTAAACATAAAAGTATAAGACAGAAAAAGCTCGCACCATGGTATAACGATAAGACCCGTACTTTAAAACAAACATTACGAAAACTAGAGCGGAAATGGCGATCAACCAAGCTTGAAGTGTTTCATTCTGCCTGGAAGGACAGCCTTATAGAGTATAGAAATGCCCTCACTAAAGCTCGCTCAGCATATCTGGCCTCGCTGATCTCCAATAATAAAAATAATCCGAGAGCACTGTTTAGTGTGTTTTCTAGAATTACAAAAAATCAAGCAGGTTCTGAACAACTAATTCCAGCAACTCTCACCAGTAAAGATTTTATGGACTTTTTTAATAATAAAATTGAGAATATTAGACAACAAACTCTAGCCACAGGATCAAATCCATCCTGGCTGCCACCTGATGTGAATGAAATAAAACATAATATAACTGTAAAAGAAAGACTTGAAACCTTTTACCCACTCCCACAATTAGAACTAGAGAAGATTATCACCTCCGCAAACTGTACAACTTGCACACTTGACGCAATTCCCACAAAGTTGCTCAAAGAAGTACTACCAGCTATTATTGATCCTCTTTTAACTATAGTAAACTCATCGCTTAGTCTGGGCCATGTACCCAAAGCTTTTAAACTAGCAGTTATTAAACCTATGATCAAGAAACCAAATCTTGATGCTAGTACACTGTCTAATTACAGGCCTATTTCTAATTTGCCATTTCTGTCTAAGATCTTAGAAAGAGCTGTGGCCCAACAACTTAGTTCATATCTACATAAGAATCATATATATGAAAAATTCCAATCTGGATTCAGGCAACATCATAGTACAGAGACAGCTCTAGTCAAGATAACAAATGATCTTCTTCTTCTTGCCTCTGATCAAGGCCACGTATCCCTGTTGGTGCTTCTTGACCTAAGCGCAGCCTTCGATACAATAGACCACAATATTCTCATAGAAAGGTTAGAAAACATGGTTGGAATCACAGGGACAGCCCTATTATGGTTCAAATCTTACTTAACGGAACGTTATCAATTCGTAAAAGTAAACAATCTAAATTCAAATTATTCTAAAGTAAGATTTGGAATTCCACAAGGCTCTATTTTAGGACCATTATTATTTACATTATACATGTTACCGCTAGGCACAGTTATAAGAAACCATGACATTAACTTTCACTGTTACGCAGACGACACACAATTGTATATTTCAGCCAAGCCCGATGACAAACACAGATTAAAGAAAATAGAGGACTGTGTAAAAGACGTGAAAGGCTGGATGTTGCGTAACTTCCTCCTTCTAAACAGCAACAAAACAGAGATCATGCTTTTGGGTCCAAAAGTGACAAGAAATAAATTATCACATTTAATTTTAGATCTAGCTAACTTTCCAGTTAAACCTGGTTCAGCAGCAAAAAATCTTGGTGTCATAATTGACCCGGATTTATCATTTGATCAACACATAGGTAGTATCACTAGGACAGCTTTTTTACATCTTCGCAATATTGCTAGGATTAGAAATGCCTTATCCCTCCAGGACGCAGAAACATTAGTACATGCCTTTATTACTTCAAGGCTTGACTACTGTAACGCACTACTGTCAGGATGCACCAGCAGCAATTTAAGAAAACTTCAACTAGTTCAAAATGCTGCAGCTAGGGTCCTCACTAAAACTAGAAAATTTGAACATATCAGCCCAGTTTTATCATCACTTCATTGGCTGCCTGTTAAATTCCGCATTGACTACAAAATTTTGTTATTAACATATAAAGCTCTACATGGGCTTGCTCCTGAATATCTTCAAGATACAATTTCCTATTATGAGCCTCCACGTTCACTCAGATCACAGAATACTGGATTTTTAAATGTTCCCAGAATTCAGAAGGCCTCAGCTGGGGGAAGAGCCTTTTCTTATAAAGCCCCCCAACTCTGGAATGATCTTCCAAAAAATGTTCGGGACTCAGACACAGTCGCAATCTTCAAATGTAGGCTAAAAACTCATTTGTTTAGTTTATCATTTGGTAGCTAATGCTCCCCCATAGATAAAGGCGGCAGATCCGGGGGGTCCATGGACACAGGGAATTATAGTATACTGAGACGCTGGTGCTGTCGTCCCGCCGCTTCTCGCGATCACTCAGGTTTGTTGACGGTGGAGCGGAGGGATGCCAGTGTTTCAGGATGCTCCCGTGTCTGTGTGTCCTTCTGGTTCTCTCCTTTTAGTTAAAGCTGTCATAGTCAGATCTGCCGGAGTCATTAGCCACACTCTGGAAATTTTCATATTTTCTACTTTACAAACACAAAACAGTTCAAAACTAATTCCATCCCTTTACATCTTTCCGAGTAAATGACTGCCCACCTGTCTGTCTGGACACTGATGGATGACTGTCGAGACCCTCCTCCACGCTTCAGACCAGCTGCCCACGCTCCAACAACCACCAAGTGCCTTGAAGCTGTCCCTACACTGAAGTTCTCATGGACTACTAACTATCATCACCAGTAGATTGACCAGAGGAGGATGGGTCACCCCTTGTGAGCCTTGGTTCCTCCCAAGGTTTCTTCCTCAGCTGGGGGAGTTTTTCCTTGCCACTGTCGCCCCTGGCTTGCTCACTTGAGGGTTTTACATTTGTCTTTACATTTCATGTCAAATCTTGTCTTACTGGAATTCTGTGAAGCTGCTTTGTGACAACATCAGTTGTGAAAAGCGCTATATAAATAAATTTGATTTGATTTGATTCCACATCAGGGCCACAGTGTGATTAGTGTTTAAACCCTGAATCGGTGCACGAACACAGGGCATGTAGTTTTACGATACAATTAATGATCACGAAAATGATGGATACAGAACGAGTAGAACTCCGGCGCCCACGAGGCTCCATCGTGTTACGGCTCGGACTCGTACAAAAAACTAAAGCCTTATGCATGAATTATTTATTAAACGCATTCACAGACATGACGCAGCCCCTGACTGAGAGGCATAAAGGCTTTAGTTTTTTGTACGAGTCCGAGCCGTAACACGATGGAGCCTCGTGGGCGCCGGAGTTCTACTCTGTTACACTGTGTCTGCTCCATTATACGCAGCGAATTATTCAGAGATTTTTTCTCAGAATTATTCCGACTTTTTTTCTCAGAATTATTCCGACTTTTTTTTCAGAGAATTATTCCGACTTTTTTTCTCAGAATTATTCCGACTTTTTTTCTGAGAATTATTCCGACTTTTTTTTCAGAGAATTATTCCGACTTCTTTTTTCTCAGAATTCTGACTTTAATCTCGGAATCTTGTTTTTTTTTTTTTTTTTTACCGCTGTGGCCCTAAAACTCCGTCGTAGATTTATATACGTTTGGATAGTAGTTAATGATTTGAGAAGTGACTACAATACCCACAATCCACTCATTATGTGTGACGTACCAGACACACACCCCTGGACGTGATTGGTTGTTCCTTTAAAGGCGTCGGTCACGTTCGTCCTTGTGCAGTTGGTCAGTATGTCGTCCACGGCTCTTCTGTCCTCTCAGCTCAGCAGACAGCTGGTGGGTAAAGACAAACACAGACAACTGAACTCTAAACTTTGTTTCTGGTCTCTTCAGGTCGATAAAGCACGTCCGTTTAGTGAGATAACGTGTGCAGTGTGAAGTCTGTGATGTAGGGCGCTAGCTGAGTGTGCTAACAAGCTGCAGGTCGCATCTAACTTTCCGTTCCACCTTAAGTGGTGCAGAATTTGACGGTTACATTTCTGTCAAAAGATGAAGTAGAACTTCTTTATGGACTTACGCGTCCCATTTTTATTCTGAACCTTGTGGATAAAATTAGTTTTATTTGGACTTTATTTTCCACCTTAATTGCGTCTGCAGTTACCTTCCTGTGACTGAAGTTTGTTTCTTACTCGAGCTGTCCATTCCACCTTAATTGGGAAAACAGTTATATTCTGGTCACCTTCAATTTTTTGTGTGATTACATTGACGTTAATTTCATCTTCATATATTTTTTCTTCCACCTTAAATAGTGGAACCTCAATTTCTAGCATCAGAATATAACTTAAAAAAATAAAAATGTCTTATTCGAACTGAATAGAAGGCACTATTTATTGAATAATAAACAAATGTAAAATGTTACATTTAAAGGTGGTTTCCCAGATAAAGATTAAGCCTTGTCCTTGACACACTTTCAATGGATAAATCGCTATCCAGAATGCTGTGGAGTCCAGGACGAGGCTGGATCCCTGTCTGGGAAATCAACCCTTAAACTCTGGTGAATAACTTAAGCTTTTAAGTGAATGTTTGCGTTGTTTGAGCTTTGATCTTTTTCATGTGTTCTTAAGAAGAACGGCAGTAACCTTAACACGACTTTATCACCATTTTTGTTTCCAGACTCACAAGTTTCTGTCAAGGTCCTTCGCCTCTCGTCCGTCTCTAAATGTGAGTTACACTGACGTTGTGTGTTAAAGGGGAATTCCACTTGTATTTCAAAATTTATAGCCTACAAACTGCAATTGTTGAGATGTAAACAAAACTCAGAGTGGGTTAATATGACCTTGCAGGGATCTCTCTTGCATGATTTTGTTTTATGTAAAAGCTTCTGCTTCCTCTCACTACACCACTGTAAATTCAGACTCTGAAAGTTATTCTGGAGTGTAGCATTTCACATGACATCAAATTACACCTTAACCACTTAATTATGCTGCTATTTTGGAAGAAAATGATGAGCGTCACATCTACTCCTCAACACTTTCTTGGTTTTTAGCCCCACAAGCTACAAGTAGGACATGTACCAGTGTGAAGGGTTTCCTATGTATGTGCCACTACCTTATAATACTTCAGCTGGAAAACAGAGGTCATAAGAATGTAGTGCTGGATGTATTATCTGCTGTAGCAGTAGAATGTGATGTTGACACACTGATAAATGGCTTATTGTGTTTAGCGTAGTGCAAGTAAGGGTTTATTTACATATTTTTTTTTAGTGGAAGCATAAGTCGCATTTTATTTCATTTAATGGTTTGATGACCTTGAATTTAATCGAAACCATCTCGGATTATAAATTAATAAATGAATGTTTATTGCTGTTTTTTTGTCTTTCCACAAACAGGAAGTGGTCATCGTCAGTGCAGTTCGGACCCCAATGGGGTCATTCAAAGGGAGTCTGTCCACAGTCCCAGCAACAAAATTGGGCTCCATCGCCATTAAAGGAGCGGTTGAGCAAGCAGGTAAACATCTGTTGACAACTTCTGTGAAGCTGCTTTGTGACAACATCAGCTGTAAAAATTCATTCATTCATTCATTATCCCTTATCCAGTTCAGGGTCGCGGTGGGTCTAGAGCCTACCTGGAATCATTGGGCGCAAGGCGGGAATACACCCTGGAGGGGGCACCAGTCCTTCACAGGGCAACACACACACACACACACACACACACACTCACACCTACGGACACTTTTGAGTCTCCAATCCATCTACCAACATGTGTTTTTGGACTGTAGGAGGAAACCGGAGCACCCGGAGGAAACCCACGCAGACACAGAGAGAACACACCACACTCCTCACAGACAGTCACCCGGAGGAAACCCACGCAGACACAGGGAGAACACACCACACTCCTCACAGACAGTCACCCGGAGAAACCCTGCGCAGACACAGGGAGAACACACCACACTCCTCACAGACAGTCACCCGGAGGAAACCCATGCAGACACAGAGAGAACACACCACACTCCTCACAGACAGTCACCCGAAGCAGGAATAGAACCCCCAACCTCCAGGTCCCTGGAGCTGTGTGACTGCAACACTACCTGCTGCACCACCCCAGTTGTAAAAAGTGCTACACAAATAAATTTGATTTTGTGATTGAATTGACAGATTCAGAAAATATAGTTCATTTTCAGCCTCAATAAATAGCCACTCATGACACATCAGCGCTGTACATTTGCTAAAATATTAAGGGTAGCAGATGTGGGGCATTGTGTTGACAGTGTAAATGTTAAATGGACTGCGTATAGTATAGTGTTCTCTGTTTGTGCTAGGAATTCCTCTGGAGGAAGTAAAGGAGGTGTACATGGGCAATGTGCTGCAGGCTGGTGAAGGACAAGCACCGACCAGACAAGCTCTACTGGGCGCAGGTAGGTTGTTGTTTGTTTATTTATTTTTTTTCTCTTCACCTAACACACTAATTAAAGCAGTTTTCTGTACCACACGACATATAAAATACACTGTAATCGACCTGTTTAAATGTCTGCATTATATTCACACAAGTTTACTCTTTCTGGACACACACATTGGGATGTGCACACACAGCTTGTATAATCCTCGTACAGAAGGGCGCTCTGTGTTGACCACACAGGACCCTAAGGGTGACACTGAGTGCCGAGTGTTGGTTAGAGGAGTATAAAGCCCCTTGCTTTGATCTGTGGAGCGGTGGAACTTATTAAACTCTGGAGTTTGATCACTATCCAACACTTCTGGGATGAGTTGGAGTGGTGTTTGTGATTTAGAACTTAACACACAAAACCACTGCATGTCTTCACCAATGTTGTTGTAAATTAATGCCATGAAATTCTCAAAGCTGCAATTCAAAATGTAGTCTAAAGTCTTTCTAGAAGACTAGAGGATGGATACGTTATAATTTCTAAAAGATAATGGATGTGAGTGACTGTGAGAGTTTGCCATCTAGTATAAGATTGTTGCTCATTGACCCTGACACCATGAGACTAGCAAACTCTCCCTAGTACAACCCCCCCACTGCATGATTTGGGACAAGAGTGTGTGAGGGGACCCCCTGAGTATTGAATCTGGAACTGTTTGTGTTCACTACAGGGCACAAGAACTGTGATTTTAAAACAACAAACAGAGAATTAAGTGCTTTTTTTCCTCCAGTGAGGAGAAAAAAAGTAAGAACAGAATTAAACGGTTATGGAGAGAGCGAATGAGAGAGAGGGAGCAAGAATGAAAGAGGGAGAGAACGAGAGAGAGAGAAAGAATGAAAGGGAGAATGAAAGAGAGAGAATGAACGAAAGAGAGAGAGTGAGAATGAAAGAGAATGAAAGATAAAAAAAGGGAGAGAGAGAATGAAAGAGAGAAAGAATGAAAGGGAGAATGAAAGAGAGAGAATGAACGAAAGAGAGAGAGTGAGAACGAAAGAGAGAACGAGAGAGAGAAAAATAAAGGAGAAGGAAAGAGGAATGTGGGAAGGAACATAGCAGAGGTGAAGATAAGGAGAGAAAGGGTTGAAAAGAAATTGAGAGAGAAGAGAAACAGGAAGGAATATGCGAGAGTGGCAGTGTGTGTGTGATCTGGGAAAGAAATGATCTTGTTTTTATGCCATATGTAATTATACATGCTTCATTCGCAGGCCTTCCCCTCTCCACTCCAGCAACAACAATTAACAAAGTATGTGCCTCTGGGATGAAGTCCATCATGATGGCTGCTCAGAGTCTCATGTGTGGACACCAGGTAATCAGCCTTCATCTGCTGTAACATGCCTTACATTATACGCAATAAAACACCACCAACACAAGCTCTAACAATGTGTATAGACGTGTTAATCACACAGAAGTGCTTCTGTTGTACTGAACAGGATTAAACTGCATGTTTTGTAGGATGTGATGGTTGCAGGAGGAATGGAGAGCATGTCTCAGGTTCCCTACATTATGTCCAGAGAGGCTCCGCCATACGGAGGAGTGAAAATGGAAGATCTCATCGTGAAGGACGGCCTGACTGACGTGTACAACAAATTTCACATGGTACTGCACCTTTGTCCTTAAACCAAATTCCACGTGATTTTGGACTTCGTACACAAAACAAACTTGACACTGAGCTGAACTTTGTGCGTCAGTTCCACATGGTGTTTACCCTTTGTCCTAAAGAAAAAATATTTATGTTCTGTTGCCCACTACTTGTGAAATGTTTGCTATAAATTCACAAAGGTTGAGTTAATATTTGAAGCTGGTTTCAAACTTTGGGCTTTTAAACAAATCAATTTAATATTTTTTTATTGGTTTGTTTTCTGTTTTTTCAAGTTTGAACACTTTAAAGTAGAATACAGCTGTTTTCCTTTCTGTATTTCTTTCACTGGGATGTAAACAAGGTGATTTAATGTCAAACCACTGTGTAAACCACACAGAAATAAGGAATGAGTGCACTGTTTGATTTATTTACTTCGTGACATTGATTCCTCTTTTGACGCACCCTGTAGGGCAACTGTGCAGAAAACACAGCTAAGAAGAGCAGCATTTCCAGAGAGGAGCAGGATGCATATGCTATCAACTCATATACACGCAGCAGAGCAGCATGGGAGTCAGGAATCCTGGCCAAGGAGGTGGTTCCAGTGAGCATCCCACAGAGAGGTCAGCTTTAACTGGGGTTGTCCCATGCTTTTTGTTTCTCTGCTTGACAAAAAGGCCTAGTTTTCTGGCCTAAAGTTGACTTAAAGGCTAAGCACCACTAAATAGACCTCCATGAATATTTCACATTATTGTAGTTACTGACAGATATAAGTATGAATTAAAATGAAAATAGCAGCTTAATTTGCTTTAAAACTGACAATTTTATTAAATTGACGGAAAAACCCGAGCTCTCTACGGAAATTCTTGAACGCGACCTTGACGTCACTGGTGGACAACAGCTGAACAACGCCGCGGTAAAACACCGTTATGACTGACTGTTATGACAGTATCTAGCTAAATAACCAACATTATTCATGACAATAGCCTAGCAATAAGCTAAACTCAAATTTAGAGGTACCGTTATTCTTGTAAATGTGATCGAAGTCGAACTCGAATTCATCCGACACTATAAACCTCCGTAATGCAGCTACGTAGCCGAGTATAATCTGAGACACAGAGTTTAGCGAGTCAAGCTAACGTTAACTAACACCAACTAAAACAGGCGAAGTGAGTGTCCTTACCCTGTTTACCTCCATGTTACAGAGGCTCTTGAACACCTTTCGTTGGTGTCCTTACATGCCCATATTGTTGGAAAAGCGCCAGTGAAATGAGCTTTTTTTTTATGAGAATTGCTTCTTAATCTGTGTTGTGTACTGGCTAATGTTTTTTTTTTATTCTTCATATAGGCAGGCCGGATATTGTAGTTAAGGAGGATGAAGAGTGGAGGAAAGTGGATTTCAGCAAAGTGCCTAATCTGAAGACTGTGTTCCAGAAAGAGAACGGTATTAGCCATTTCCCTCAGGATTTGTATTTCCTAAAAAAAAAAAAGGCCTCTAATAGCAGAGCTGTGATGATTTTGAACTATTCCTTCTATAAATCTGCCTGCAGGCACAGTGACGGCAGCTAACGCGAGCACGTTGAACGACGGCGCTGCTGCCCTTGTGTTGATGACAGCAGATGCAGCCAAGAGACTGAACGTTACTCCACTGGCGAGGGTAGCAGGTACAGGAACATTTGAGCATTTCTAACTGAGCTGCGTAATGTAATTGCTTACTATACAAAAGGCAGTACATTATTATCCATCCATCCATCCATTGTCTGTATCCGCTTATACAGTTCAGGGTCGCGGTGGGTCCAGGGCCTACCTGGAATCATTGGGCACAAGGGGGGAATACACCCTGGAGGGGGCGCCAGTCTTTCAGAGGGCAACACACACATTCATTCACACACTCACACCTACGGACACTTTTGAGTCGCCAATCCACCTACCAACGTGTTTTTGGACTGTGGGAGGAAGCCGGAGCACCCGGAGGAAACCCACGCAGACACAGGGAGAACACACCACACTCCTCACAGACAGTCACCCGGAGCGGGAATCGAAACCACAACCTCCAGGTCCCTGGAGCTGTGACTGCGACACCTACCTGCTGCACCACCGTGCCGCCTCTACATTATTATTATTATTATTTGCAGCAATATAACAATATTTATAAAAGTGATTTTCTTATAAAGTACAACTCTAATGAGGTGAATAATTAAATTCTTTGTAGTCTTTGAATAAACCAGTTTATGCTCCATAGAATGAGGCCCCTAGATATGGGGTGACTGATACATTTAGGCCACTAGGTGTCAGTATAAGGATTGATTCATGACATGAAGAAGCATCATCCTCATCATCTTTGAAATAAATGACTGGCTGCTCCTTTAATCAACCCTGGCATTGTCCAGTCCAATACAGGACTCTCTTACTAACCCAGTGCAGCAGCTCCCATTATCTCTGTAATGGCCACTCTCCTGTGTTTTCTTTATTGGAGCTAATTCGATTGTTGCCTTCCTCTTAATTTTTTAGCTTTTGCTGATGCTGCGGTTGCTCCCATCGATTTCCCCATCGCTCCGGCGTTTGCGGTCCCTAAGGTGAGCTAATGGCTATTTGTTTTGGTTCTCCTCGTCTAGATAAGGCGTCTACAGTCGTTTGAACTTGTTCAGTCCATTCTTTGTCTTGTGTAGGTCCTTGAGGCTGCAGGTATTAAGAAGGAGGATGTTGCCATGTGGGAAATAAACGAGGCCTTCAGCGTGGTGGTCCTGGCCAATATTAAGATGCTGGACCTTGATCCGAGCAAAGTCAACATCAACGGAGGGGCAGTGTCTCTCGGGCACCCTATCGGGTAATCAGCGATCGATATTGTCCTTCTATAACAAAGTCGTATTAAACCTGTCTCCATCTGCTGGGTTTGTGTCATATGGGCGTTTACCAGGAAGAGTGTCTTTAACCATTGATGTTAATGTGCATAATATGAACAAAACATAATTTCTTCTCGAATTAAGGCTATTATTTGAGTCATTTACACAGTGCAGCACAGTAAACAACATGTGGTTCTTGTTCATTTTGTTTCACAAGTGTCTCTATCCTCGGCATGACAGAAATGTCTCTTTTAATCAAAGCTAAGCCGTAATTCTTAAAGGCTAAGCACCACTTAATGGACCTCCATGAATATTTCACATTATTGTAGTTACTGACAGATATAAGTATGAATTAAAATGAAAATAGCAGCTTAATTTGCTTTAAAACTGACAATTTTATTAAATTGACGGAAAAACCCGAGCTCGCTACGGAAATTCTCGAACGCGACCTTGACGTCACTGGTGGACAACAGCTGAACAACGCCGCGGTAAAACACCGTTATGACTGACTGTTATGACAGTATCTAGCTAAATAACCAACATTATTCATGACAATAGCCTAGCAATAAGCTAAACTCAAATGTAGAGGTACCGTTATTCTTGTAAATGTGATCGAAGTCGAACTCGAATTCATCCGACACTATAAACCTCCGTAATGCAGCTACGTAGCCGAGTATAATCTGAGCCACCGAGTTTAGCGAGTCAAGCTAACGTTAACTAACACCAACTAAAACAGGCGAAGTGAGTGTCCTTACCCTGTTTACCTCCATGTTACAGAGGCTCTTGAACACCTTTCGTTGGTGTCCTTACATGCCCATATTGTTGGAGAAGCGCCAGTGAAATGAGCTACAGATAACGGAGTGAGCGGATGGTCCTTTCCAAAGTGTCCGTTTAAAGTGGACAAATTTAGTCCATTTTCTGGATATTTTGGGATCTTTGGGCCATTTGTTCACAGATGTCCCACTGTACATTGAATGATTGCAGCCAAAAACAACACACCTTTTCGTCATTTTGCATTAAATTAAGTGCAGCTTCTAGAGTTGTTGTCCACCATCTACGTCACAGGCAAGACGCCTATTAGAGTTTCCCAACACCGTTGGGGGTGGGGGTGGTACCAACGGTCTTTTAAACCTTATTCTTTGAATTAGTAAGAAATAACGTGTTTTCTGACTCTCAATAAACACAAGTTAGGAACTCAAACTCCACTGTATTTATTTGTTTAACACTTTCATAGAGCTGCTGCTTAGCCTTTAATCTTCCTTGTTTATTTTTCCAGAATGTCTGGGGCGAGGATCGTCGGACACATGGTCCACTATCTGAAGTCCGGTCAGTTCGGCCTGGCAGGCATCTGCAATGGAGGAGGAGGAGCCTCTTCTATTCTCATCCAGAAATATTAACCTTTTCGTCATCATCAAATCTCTGTTAGGTCAAACTACAGGAGAATACATTGCATTTGGACAGGACCCAGTATTATACACAGGTTACAGACATCAACTACCATGCCTTATCTCAAACGTTTTGTGGTCACTGTTACTGTCACTCCAAAATAGATCACTCCCCTTTTAATGGAATTACGAAATGTGAATGTTCTCGTCTGACGTTTTTAAATGTTTCTGGAGGAAGGTTATTTATACGGAGCATCGTTCTGTTCTCATGGGTCTGTGTTTTGCGGTGAGTGAAGGAAAGTTTTTTTTTTTTTCTCAAAAATGTCAATGAAACACGCTAGGAACTTCTGGAGCTGCAATAAAAGAGGACATGTATCGTTTTCAGTATTCTTCCTCTATCTCAAACAGAGCTGCATACATCTTTAGAATGGCCTTCAGCATTTTTACATGTATCATAGAACATAAAATGTGATAATATTAGTCTTGGAAGCTTGTTTCTATAACAGATCAGGTGCAGTGGTGGCAGATTAACCAGGATGTTTCTGCATTTTTGCACCAATCACTCTCAAATAGACAAATGATGGTGTCAGGAGGAGTGTGTGGTGTTTGTGGAGGTAAGGAACAATCTGGAAACTGATTTGTTACAAGGTGAGATCATGCTGCCCTTTGAAGACATATGTTTGGGAAGCCCAAGCACTTCAAATATTTGTTTTCAGCTATTTGTTTTTAGTCAGTTCTACCACTAGGGGCTGCCATTGCTCTGAGGCACAGTTTTATTGATTGTAAACCCTTGCCTGCAGTGATGCACGTAAAGCAACACAGGGGAAAAATCTGATGCATTACATGGCTTTTTACTTATTGTTGAATCCCTTTCCCACATAATGTTTGAGAAATAATCAGCGGATGTTGCACTTAGTGTCGTCATTCATCCACCGAGATGTGAACAACTTCAACACTGCTTTGGTGTGAACTGCTGTGTTCTGGAGATGCTTACAGTGGTCATTACAGTCGTGGAGATGGAAGCCCGGTCTCTGAAGAGGTTGTCGGAGAGAGAATGTGTTTCTTTATGGGTTTGAGAAATTTTTGGCATAAGACAAATTTTTGGTTTCTAAAGCCATGGTTATGAGGAACGCTCTGAATGACCTTGTTCACGTCTCAACCGGTGAATTCTGTTGAAAAAGAGAAAAATATGTGGAATTTAAACTGTGTGATGGAATGAGGGAACTGTCTGTAAGTGAGAAAGAATCTTTGGCTGTGACATGGTTATAAAGTAATATAGACAGGCTTCAGAGGCCTAAAGAACGGCCATCATTCACTTAGAGCAGTATAAAAGGATAGTTCAGCTAAAAATGATAAAATTTCACACATTCCCTCATGATTTGGACACGATTCTATACATTTAGTCTTTTTACTAATGGAATGATAGGCTCCTTTTGTCTGTGTTGTAGATTTGTTTGTCATAGATCTTCAGGAAAGACATTTCAGTTCGGTTTTACAGTTCTGTGGTTAAATACTAGTGGGTCACACAGGGATAATACTAAATAGTGGATATTAGTCTGCCTTTATATGTGTGTTTAATAAAAGCAAATCTCTGCAGAACTGGTACTGAGCATAATTAATGCCTAAAACTTGACTGTGTTTATTCATTCGTTCATTGTCTGTAACCCTTATCCAGTTCAGGGTCGCGGTGGGTCCAAGGTGGGAATACACCCTAGAGGGGGCGCCAGTCCTTCAGAGGGCCACACACACATTCACTAACACCTACGGATACTTTTAAGTTGCCAATCCACCTACAAACATGTGTTTTTGGAGCATGGGAGGAAACCCACGCAGACACAGGGAGAACACACCACACACCTCACAGACAGTCACCCGGAGGAAACCCTTGCAGACACAGGGAGAACACACCACACTCCTCACAGACAGTCACCCGGAGGAAACCCACGCAGACACAGGGAGAACACACCACACTCCTCACAGACAGTCACCCGGAGGAAACCCACGCAGACACGGAGAACACACCACACTCCTCACAGACAGTCACCCAGAGGAAACCCACCCAGACACAAAGAGAACACACCACACTCCTCACAGACAGTCACCCTGAGGAAACCCACGCAGACACAGGGAGAACACACCACACTCCTCACAGACAGTCACCCTGAGGAGCCCACGCAGACACAGGGAGAACACACCACACTCCTCACAGACAGTCACCTGGAGGAAACCCACGCAGACACAGGGAGAACACACCACACTCCTCACAGACAGTCACCTGGAGGAAACCCACGCAGACACAGGGAGAACACACCACACTCCTCACAGACAGTCACCCGGAGCGGGACTCGAAACCACAACCACCAGTTCCCTGGAGCTGTGTGACAGCGACACTACCTGCTGCTCCACCGTGCTGCCCTTGACTGTGTTTAGTATAACAGCAAAAAACATACAACCCCTTTAACTCTGTTGATTTTCATTTTATATTTTTATAAAGCAGCCTTTATTACCCTTTGCAGGGTGTGAAAATGTCACATTGAACAAACTAATATCAAGGGCCAAGAAACATTTGGTTCCGCTGGTTTCCGTTCAAAGTTCAAACCTTTTTTCCTTGTTCCAAAGTGACTAGGTCACCCTTCCCAATCCTGATTTTGATCGCGCAGGCTTTCTGCCAAACACATTCAATAAAGAGCTTGTTCTTTTCAGTGTTCATTTGCATTTGTCCTATTGGCCAAAACGCCTCTTCCTCATTCATCTGAAATGCTCGCGTATGTTTGCCTTTACTTATGTATCACAAAGTCAGGTCAAATATTAACAGGACGTGAAGGAAAAAAAAGCTTCCAACAACAAACACAGGAGCATTACACAGCAGAAAAGCAATCTCGGTGATGTTGGGGGCTGTAAAATAATTTTTTTTAAGTGTTGTTTACTGTAGTGCTAATCTACTCTCTGCCCGTAAAATGGCCTTAAAATCACCCTGAAGCTCTTAAGATCTTTGTTCTTTATTAGCACTTTTTGGAAGAACAAACCCTAGATATTTATTAACCTCAGAGCCATGTAAAAGAAAAAGCCCTGAGCCTGAATCTAGATCCATGAGGTAAACAAAGTGTCACATGTTTGGAGGTGTGAGAATCAACCTGTAGATTTGATGAAACTTTAAACCATAATTTAATAAAGAGAAGGATAAAGAGCCTTGACTCGTATTGTACTAAATAAATATGAGTTTCCTGAATTATTTTATCTTAATCTTCATGTTTAATGACTAGTGACATGGTCGTTACTCACAAATCCAGGTGAGTACTGAATTGTCACAGCTGCATTTGTACCACCACTTTCATCATACAGTAAACGTTATGAGAAAGTTGGCTTGTTCCTTGTGTCTGCGGGTCTATTTCCTTATTCCACCGAAGGGTAACTCACTCTTTTACTGAATGTGTATCACACTCATCCATTACACGAATACCACACACTATGCCAATCCACAGTGAAGGCTAGTGATGGCACTAAATGGCTAAAATATAGACTTAATTATTAAATATGGAACTCCACTAATTAAAAGAAAATCCCTTCATTAGTAAAACTGGTAAGAACCCAAGTTGACCCCAAGGGAAAAAAAAGTGTGTCCACTCCAAAGAATAATGGTGAAATTGGGAAACTGGTTCTCTCAGTTGGTTTGTGTGCTCAGTGAGGGCTGAGGAACATGCTGAAGAAGCCCCCTGTAGTTCAGCAAAAGTCTAGTAAACAACCTACATTTTTATGGGAACAATGGCTCTAACAAAAACGTATTAGTCTTACTACAAGAGCATCTGCTAGATCCAAGGCAGAGGCTTGGTTTAACTTTTATTACCAACTTTGCCTTATAAAATAATGGAAACGTTGATAATGACATAACAGATGATGGAATATTAAGCAACATAAAATAATCATGTAATTTGGAAATAATGATCAATGGGTTTGTTGTATTTGGGAAGGACAAGGAACAGCCAGGTGTTGCTCAAAAGTAAAAGGATTATAAAAACTGGATTTTCTGGATTGGCCGGTTGTGCACGGATGATGTCGGATTACCTCTGGTGTTATGTTATGGATGAAGTGACAGGGCACCCTTTGAACATGACATAAGAGCACAATAAAATTGGACACACATTATATCCCAGGGCCAAAAAAAACCTTTACTAACGACGTGATATTCTTTTAATTAGTGTATTTCCATATTTTATAATTAAGTCGATGATTTAGCCATTTTGCCACGTCACTGGAGTTAGCTTCCCAGTTCCTTTAACAACACAGCACTAATCCAGTTTAGAATTCGTGAACATGAACATGAAGAGTTCTGATTGGCTGCTTTTTTGTTGTGCCTCATTCAGGAAGAAGTCCAGACTGAAACACCCCTTTTAACTTCGGAATTGGGTGGAGCTGTAGAGATGTAAAGCTGAAAACTGTGATTATTGGGTTTTGTGACACCTCAAAAACAATGAATTCAAAATGGACTGCTTTGGGTTTTTTGGCTGATTATACATACGGGAACTGGGACGTTAGCAATACATTATTTAAACTTTTTAGCTGTGTTTACACACCAAAATAAACTGGTTTTCCATGGTATGTGCACATCACAATTTCCTTTGGGATCAATAAAGTGTTATCAACCCTCAGTTTACTTTAACCCTAAGGATTGGTTTCCTGAGTAGGAATTCACCCTAGTCCTGTCCTAAATATAGATTAGAGAAACTGGCCCTAAATATCCATGGTATGATGAGCCATAAATGATTAGTCAAATAGCGATAAATTAAAAATAAATAAAAGTCTGAGTGGTTGAAGATTAATAAATGAATAACCGTGTGATAACAAAAAGAGTGATGTTATTTGTATATGATTCCTAAACAAATCGCTTTCTTTTCCTTGTTCTCTTGGCAGCTGATCCCTTCTGCCAGGTGACGAAGGGCTGTTGACTGTGGTCAGGAAATGCTGCTGTTTTTTTTCCAAGATAATAAGTAAAGTGTACGACCCAACAGAGCACAAAGGTGTGGCCGTGGCTGTTCATTACTAGAAGTACAGAAGGACTGACCACACAGACAAACCCAACGAGAGATTCTGAGAGCAGTGAGTCATTTCTGAGGATCAACGGACAAAGGAATAGGATTTAGAGGTAAGTAGTTGATATAATTAGAAATAAATGTCTGAAAGGGTTGTGAGTAGATTTTATGTTCATTACACATTTAGTTTAATTAATTCACTTCTTAATTTGACCAGTGTTTAAACTCTGACATAATTACAGGTAGATGTGAAGAGTATCGTAAGTCCCTACTCAAGGACACATATCATTCCTTGGTTAATATAACAATAATGAATGTAGACGGCACAGAAATGCAACAGTATCTGGTCAGTATTTAAGTACTGAGTAACTTCCAGAGCTGCATGAAACTTGTAATATTATTGTAACTGGGTGAAATGTAGATTACTTCCCTCATCGTAATGAACAACGTAAATGTATAACAATTTGAAACTACTCAAGAAAGTACAAGTTCATAAACAGTCTACTTCATGAAATTATTATTCGCTCTGATTGGACCTCGGTGTTTAATGCCTCTGTGAACACACACACACACCTTACCCTAACCCTTAGGCAACCACCTCACACCCAGGGAGAAGTTAGGGGTTAGGTGCCTTGCTCAAGGGCACTTCCTCCACAGATTTGAGAGACGAAGCACTATTCTTTCACCTCCCCCACACACCCATTTTTCTTGCCTTTACAGAGAATCATACAGGAGTAATCATAAATGATTACTTACTCAGATGTGATTATACAAGTAGTCTACAGTGTGTTACAGGTGCTGGCATACAACCAAATACCTTGAACGAATTTAAACAAAACTTGAAAATCTGCTGCTCATAGCCTTCATCAGCTGAGAGCCGTGCTGTCCTTTAGAAACAGGAGGTGGTTAATGTTCAGGAATGATATTAATGGGTACTGTGATGGCAGTTTACGGTGTAAACAGTTCCACCCATGCAAAGCTCTATGGAATGACCCCAGGCGACAGATGTAGAGGAACTGTAACCAACTTGAGTTTACTGAGGAGCTTTAAAAATTTATCAATGTGTCTTTTCTGGGATGGATTTCTTCACATTACACACAGATACAGGGCACTTATATTTATGAATGTAAACCGTCAAGATAGCCAAAGGAAAGAAAGAAAATCTGACTTGATAAATAGGACCAGTAAGTGAGTCAACTCTATGAACTTCTGAATCTTAATCCACCGTGATACCGACTTTCCACTGGGCTTAACTGGATAAAAAGAACGTAGTGAACATGACGTGCAAATCAGAGTCACTTTCTCAGAGATTAGTCACGTCAAAATTACGAAAGGATTCTGAATGATTCCTTCCAGTAAAGGGTTCAGAGGGTGAGTCTTCAGCAAATCAAAACACTTATCAAAACTGAATATAGAGCTGGACGATACGGCCTTAAATTATAATCACAGTATGTTTCTTAATGCCGGTCTATACGATATAATTCAGATATCAATATGAACAATAAAAAAGCCTCTGAAAATGGCCAAGAACTGAAAGCAACATGACATCACCATCAAACAACAACCTTTTGGCTTTGTCCTTATAAATATTTTTAAACTAACTTTAAAATTGAGTGCTATGAATTGCACTGTAAAAAATATATTGTACATTTTACAGTAAAATACTGGCAGCAGAGTTCCCAGGCATTTACCGTATTTTTACAGGAACACTACTGTATTTCAAATTTACAGCATATTACTGTAATTGAATAATACAATAATTTACTGTAAATACTGTGATTTACAGTAAAATACTGGCAGCAGAGTTCCCAGCCATTTACTGTATTTTTACAGGAACACTACTGTATTCAAATTCACAGCATATTACTGTAATTGAATAATACAATAATTTACTGTAAATACTGTGATTTACAGTAAAATACTGTAGCAGAGTTGCTGTAAATTTACAGCAATTTTTTACAGTGTGATGGCATTGCTCTGTAATAAACGTCAGTTTGTGACAGATGCTGAAATACTGAAAATGTGTCTAAATATCATATTATTATTGAAAGTTTTATATTGCGATATATATAGGCTATTGAATCATTGTCCAGCACGAATTGAATATTATTTTATTATGCACCGTATGCCCTGATATTCATTGTGTGTAATCTCCAAAGACAAGCATGAAATGAAATTGGGCTCTGAGTCTGTGTCACTGAGTTCTCTGGAGTGATGACTGAAAGTAGTGTTTGTGTTCCTGATCATCCAGTTTCAATACCTGCACTGTAAAAAATTGCTGTAAATTTACAGCAAGTCTGCTACAGTATTTTATTGTAAATCACAGTATTTACAGTAAATTATTGTATTATTCAATTGCAGTAATATGCTGTAAATTTGAAATACAGTAGTGTTCCTGTAAAAATACGGTAAATGGCTGGGAACTCTGCTGCCAGTATTTTACTGTAAAATTTACAAGAATTTTTTTTACAGTGTGGCCTCGTTCATGTGTTTATGTGGCTCTAGGCAATCAGATTGTCCTCCATTTACCCCTCTATAGTCCTTCTCGTCAGTGTCGTCTTCACTCATCAAGTATTTCAAGGCTAAAGAAAGGAAGAAAGAGAAGAAGAGCCTCGGCTGTGTTCCATTTCTTGGGATTCTCGGAATTTGTTTTCTTCTTCCTTATAGTTTTCCTGACTTTTTCTCTTAGTTTAGGAAAGTAGTTTTCTGATGCGGGTTTCCTTTGGCTGCCTTGTGTTTGAGCCCATCAGATTTCTTCTGATATCAACTTTTACCACTCTTCCCCTTTCGATGTTGCTCGTGGTATAGTGGTAGTGTGTTGGTCCATTTGTTTGAGGTTGGCGCTTCAAGGCTCTGTGTGTTTCAGGTGTCTCTTGTCTTTTTGTGTTATAGGGAAGCACATGTTTACAGGGGTTCTATCCTTTTAACAGCACTCAGTTTTTTATTAAACACTTCACAAGTAGCTCTATGCTTGGATTAATTTATGGTTACAATTGCTCTGTGTTGGTCTTATATACAAGGAGTATGTGCTGGATCAGGGTGAACCACCGTGTTACACACAGGGGGATATTCTAGCTATTACTACCCTTAATTTTAATAGTCAGTTTACACGGGATGATTTATACATATTTTATTCATTCATTGTCTGTAGGTGCTTATCCAGTTCAGGTGGGTCCACACCCTGGAGGAGGCACCAGTCCTTCACAGGGCAACACACACTCACACACACACATTCACTCACAAACTCACACCTACGGACACTTTTGAGTCGCCAATCCACCTACCAACGTGTGTTTTTGGAGCGTGGGAGGAAACCGGAGCACCTGGAGGAAACCCACACACACACAGGGAGAACCCACCACACTCCTCACAGACAGTCACCCGGAGGAAACCCACACAGACACATGGAGAATACACCACACTTCTCACAGACAGTCACCCGGAGGAAACCCACGCAGACACAGGGAGAACACACCACACTCCTCACAGACATTCACCTGGAGGAAACCCACGCAGACACATAGAAAACACACCACACTCCTCACAGACAGTCACCCAGATGAAACCCACGCAGACACAGGGAGAACACACCACACTCCTCACAGACAGTCACCCAGAGGAAACCCACACAGACACAGGAAGAACACAGCACACTCCTCACAGACAGTCACCCGGAGGAAACCCACGCAGACACAGGGAGAACACACCACACTCCTCACAGACATTCACCCGGAGGAAACCCACGCAGACACATAGAAAACACACCACACTCCTCACAGACAGTCACCCAGATGAAACCCACGCAGACACAGGGAGAACACACCACACTCCTCACAGCCAGTCACCCAGAGCGGGACTCGAACCCACAACCTCCAGGTCCCAGGAGCTGTGTGACCTGCTGCGCCACTGTGCCGCCCTATACATAATTGAATTATGCAGAATTTGCCAGCCAATGTGACTCTTGTTATTTCCTTGCAGATGCATAACAACTCTCATGTAAACTACGGATTCCAGTATGAAGAGCGACCTCCACCATATCGGCCTCCTTCAAACCCATCCAGTTACTCTCATCAGAATGAGTATCCCAGTGTACCACAGTACCGCACCTCCCAGCCCACCCCCATCAACACACACCAAACTGTCACACCAGGCCTGCCTCACCGGTCTGCTGTCCGCAAAGGTGACCGAACCTGCCACCTACAGATTTCATAATATGACAGTGTTTTACAATCTATAGCCTGTTGACCTGAAGCATGTCCATATTTCCAACTTTTCAAACTTCAATCTCACTCCCTTCTCTTCCTTCTGATCTTTATACTCGCGTTGTACACCACCTAGATAAGTGCCAGTAGAAGCCTGGGTGTGGTAACCAGGGCTGCTCAAATTTCAGCATGTTTTTGCTGGTAAATTATTACATTTCATTATATTATCACATATTCTTAATTATACTTAAGTAAAGATCTAGACAGAATGCATAGAATGAGACACTTCAAATATCTTTACACAGTTCTGCGTAAGCATTCTTTAAGATGTGCAGCCCTTCATTAGACTGCTCAGTATTCTTGGAGGAGCATCAATTCTGGGACATCAGTTAATATCAGTGATGGAGGGAGAGCACTAGGAACAAGGTCGTATGTTCTCTCCTGAACTCTCACTTGATGAAACTCTTAAGTTGCCCAAAAGTAACCCAAACAGATGCTCAAACTAAAGGAAACCTGGCCTGTAATCATCACCACTTTAATCGCATGTGTATTAGTGGACCAAAAAAATGGCAATTACTTATTTCCCTGTACATCATCAGTCTGTTACCTGGTGTTCAGTGTTTTGGGAGGTGGAGTTCCCTGGTGTCCGTTGTTTACCTTTGCCAAGTGTGTAATGTTTGACGGTGTTTTGTCTCCTCTGACAGTGTCCAGAGAAAGCCGCTGTCCCTGTATAACAACCGTGGTCATCTTCATCTTAGTCATCTTAGCAGTAGCTGCTGTGCTGATCTGGTATTTCTGTAAGTGAACCCCAAATCCCATCCACACATTTCTGATTTGATATTTAACCATATGAAACTGTTTGGGCGCTTTTGGTTATAAGACATTTTTTGTTAATTTTTGACATGAAAATAAATGAACACCTCTTTAGCAGGAAAAAGTGAACAACAATAAATTGATGCTATCAGGTTAAAAACAGACCAAAAATGTAAAAAACCATAAAATGTGCCATGTGCAGCAGTTGACCACATGGTGGCGCTTCAGCTAGAGTTGTACCACACAGCTCTGGGATCTTTGTGCCCCGGGTTTAATATTCACAGAGTGTGTGAGTGACTGGGTAAACTCATTTAAGTCACATACAGAACATTTTTAAAATGAAAGTTTCTTCCCTCTAATAGATGTGTTAGATTTTTGAAGGTGTGTCGACACTTTTGCATTCGACCGTAGGTAGCCTTCAAATACAACGTTATCCACAAGGTTTACAAAGTTCCATGCAAAAATGTCTTGTATAAATTAATCTAAAGAGAAATCAGAGTTAGCCTGATCATGTTGGATCTCTGTGTTGGACAGTGGCCGGTGTGTGTACCCGGAAGTGTGGTCAGAGCGAGCAGTGTATCAGTGACTCTCAGTGGTGCGATGGAAAGAGGGACTGTTTCGACGGAGAAGATGAGGCTCACTGCTGTAATTCTCTACTTCAACAACTTTTATTATGTAATCTGTAAACGTCAGGTCAATGTTTAAACCAGAGTCCTACACGGCTTATTACTAACTTACACTTATATATTTTAAGTTGAATTTTAAGCTAATGATAACGTACGGTCTTAAAGAAACAAACACCAATCAGCCATAAGATTAAAACCTTTCACAAGGGAAGTGATTACCATTGATTGTCTCATTCAATTCAGTTCTTCAAGAACAGGTGAAGTTGGAAGAGGATAACTGAGTGAAGGGTAAAGGTATGAGTCACTTAAGGACTAGAGCCAAATGGTGGTGGTCATCATGTTTTGGTCGAAGCATCTTCACAACAGCACGTCTTATAGGGTGTTTGTGTCAGACAGGTTACTATTGTCCAAAAGTGTTTGTAACAGAAGGACAACTGACTGTAGGGCCATGAGCCTTGAGCACCCAAGGCTATTGCCTAAGGAAGCGAAGACTAATCCCCACAGCACCTGCTATGTTGGAGATGCTCTGATCAAATGGTTATGACCATCACAGTCATTGTAGTCATTGTCAAAATGGCTTGGATCCTCACACTCAGCCTATACATTTAAGCCTAATATATCCCATCCCCCAACAGGGGCTACTGTAATGAAATGTTCTTCAGGTCACCTGTCAGTGGTTTTAATCATGTGGCTGATTGGTATAAATAATAGTTTAATATTACGGTTCTGTAAGAAGTAACACATTTACAGAAAAGTTAACCTTTGCTGTTGTTTTAGTTTAATAAACTCCACTTCATCTATGTAATGATTCAACTGAGACTGTGTGTGTGTGTGTGTGTGTGTAGTCCGTGTGTATGGACCTAATTTCCTGCTGCAGAGTTACTCGAACAGAGATCAGAAGTGGAAGTGGGTCTGTTCCATGGGGTGGAACAAGGAAGTCGGGAGGCAGACCTGCATGCAGATGGGATACAGCAGGTCAGAAAAACTTATGGCTTGTCTTCCACTGTTAAGGCTTCAGTTTTGGATGTTGATACTCAGGGACATACGTTTATTTTGTGCCTCTGCTCTAGTATTTGCTCAGTTAGTATTTGCTCTGCTCAATATTTCAGTGTCTAGTTCCTTATTTTTTTACTTTGACA